>NC_081796.1:22143115-22443115 GCF_963082965.1 Carassius carassius
ACACTACTGTTCAAAGATTTGTGGTCAGTATGATAGTAAGACATTCTGTATTTTTTATACAGTTTTACAGTATTTTTGAATAATTAAATCATGATTAATAAATCGTGTTCCTGTAGCTCAATTGATAGAGCACTGCGCAAGGTTGGGGTTCGATTCCCCGGGAACACATGATAGGTAAAAATTGATAGCCTGAATGCACTGTAAGTCGCTTTTTGATAAAAGCGTCTACTAAATGCATAAATTTATTTAATTTAAATTTTTAATTAAATAAATGCAGCATTGATGAACATTTGTAAGGATGTTGACAGTTGTGGGGCTTTTTTTCTGTTTTTACAAATACATGCTGATAGATTTAGTAAAAATGTTGACAGTCGAAACGCGTAAGAATGTAGACATTCACACTTTTTTGTTAATACAAATGCATACATTACATAGTTGTAAGAATGTTTACAATTATACATTTTAATAAGTGCAAATACATGCTGTATGTAATGTTAAGATTGTTGACAGTCATATTTTTTTCATTAGTCCAAATATATGAACAGCATAGCAGTATCTTTTCAAATATAACAATGATTGTCAACATTTCAAGTCCAAATTAGTGTAAACAGTCGTTCCTTGTTATTATTAATACATTCTATATATATTTGTACAAACCTATGTTGTTTATAATTGAAAGAATGCTGATAATCGTGCATCGTTTTGTTTTTTTGGCTAAGAATCTTTTGTAAAAAAAATACAAATAAGTACAGTTCAAATTGCCATGGATGGTGCTCACTGCTGAGTCGAGCGCATAAATCTAATATTTTCATACAAAAAAAATTTGGGGAATGAGTTTGTCATCTTAAATGGCGTAACCTTTCCTGTTCCTTCTCTTTTATTACCTTTCAAATGCATTTTCAATACTTTTGGGTGCAAATGTAGCTGGAATCCATGTGTATCTAAGGTAAAATACACACCCAAGGACGCACCAGATCCCACAGTGCTGTTTTTTTTCGCTCTTCGTTTTTTTGTACTGCACTGAATCACTCAGCATGCCTTAGAAATGGAAAGGAAATAGTCAGGAGGAGATGTGTTGTTCCGTGGGCTTCTGTATTCTTACAAATCAATTCTGGCTAATGGTTTTAAAAATCAAACGCTAACCTTTTCCTGTGCAGGGAGTGACCTTAGAACTCGACTTTGCACATACAGCTTGTACATCACACTTCTTTATAGAGACGGACAGACCCATTGCTCAAGGGAATATACGCCAGCCGTTATTGGATACGTCAAAACAGAGACCCATTTCCTGTGAAAGAAAAGAGAGACTGAGAAGGACAGGGATTAGAAAGGGAATGGAGGCTGTACTGAATGAAAGCTCCATCTCAGGTTTACAGTCTTTTAAAGCATCCCGACTGATCCGACATCAGACTTCGCTGCTTGAATTAAACCATGACTGTTTTACCTCATAGGGGTATAAAGGGTTTAATGCGGCTGTGTCTTCATTTGAGGACTTGAGGAACGGGGCCGAATGCATAGGTTGTCAAACAGTCCCACAAAGATAGTGGATGCAAAGAAAAAAGTCAAAAAAGAATAAAAACAGTTATATAAGTAATATAATATAATAATCATTTTATGTGTAATTTCTGTTCTTTATTTAATATATTTTAAAATATAATTACATAACTTATTAGATTGTATTATTATTATTATTATTGAAAGAATTTAATAATACTTTTATTTAGTAAAAATGCATTAAATTCTAAAATTACAGTAAGGACATTTATAATGTTATAAAAGATTTCTATACTTAAAAAAAAAAATATATATATATATATACATACACACACACACACACACACACATTTGTACATTTTAATAAATCACTGATATACAGGGAGTTCTCAAAATTTTGTGCCATACTTTGTGATTGGCTTCTGATTTAAATTTTCTAAGATCTAGCTACATACAGATAGGAAGTTATCCAATTAATTATCATATTGTGAATGCTTTGATTTTTAAACATTGTTTAATTTGCAGTTGTGATTTTACTTCAAATGTGTTAGGGAGACATGCAGCCTTTCTTCAGATTTTTTCTGCTCTCACTCTCACTCTCTCTCTCTCAGTCTCTCTCTCACTAAACAGCACAGTCTGACAGACCAGGGCAGCTTAATAAAGCATGAATCCTCCTGGAACAGCGGTTCACACTGTTATGATCCCTCTCTCTCTCACACCAGCGACTACAGGCTCCCCTCTCCATCTATCACTCGCTCATTCTCTTTCTCTCCACACACACACACACACACACACACACACACACACACACACACACACACACACACACACACACACACACAGAGAGAGAGACTCAGGTCTAAGAGTCTACTAATATTTAAAGGAATAGTTCACCCTGCCCTCATTCCACTCCTAACAAGTTCTTGAAGAACATCAGAAGACTTTAATTAGCCTACAGTGAATGATGACTAGAGCTTTCAGGATTCAACACCGGATGCAGAACACCATAAAATTATCATAAAAGTGGTCAATATGACTTCTAAGCCATAAGTTCATCTCTGCTGTTTTGTTTTCTCATGCCTCTTTTGTCGTTGTTTAAGTTTGCTTGTTGGTTTAATGACCCGTTTGACTAGGATCCAGAGCTGGTGCGGAACATCTGTCGGTGGGTTCGGCAGGCTGTTCGGATCCCGTTCTTTGCCAAACTCACCCCTAATGTGACTAACATCGTGGATATTGCCAAGGCTTCACAGGAAGGTATTTGGTCATTTTTATTGTAAATTTGTATCGGTTTGGGATGATAATAGTGGTGAATTTATTATATTGATATATTTTTCTCGATTCATTAACTCATCTCACTCAACTTTCACAGTAAAGGCAACAGGCCTGTGCAACCCAACTACATCTCCCATCATTCTGTACAACATGAAAATAATAAAATACACTTCTGGTTGGAATTTTGGAATAATATTTTTTCATATTTTTTTAAATATCACTTAGTCTGCATGTATTTGATCAAAAATATAGTAAATACAGAATAGTGTAAATTTTTATTAAAACCTGACCTGTTTTTATTTTTCATATGTTTTAAAATTAAATTTATATCTGTGATGGCAAAGCTGAATTTTCAGTGGCTTTTAATGATCTTTCAGAAATCTTTCTAATATGCTGATTTTCTGCTCAAGAAACTTTCTCTTATTATTATTAATTTTGAAAAAGAAAGGTTTCTTTCATCAAAGAATCCTGAAAAAAGTATCTCCGTTTCCACAATTAATTTAATAATTTGACAATTAATAATTTAATAATTTGACACTTAACAATTAATAATTTAATTTAATATTAGCAAAAGCTTTTTTATTATTAATAATAACTAAACTATTATGAATAATTAAACACCAATATTATTAATATCAATACTAATAATATTAATAAATTAGATCCAAAAAGCACTTTAGAATGATTTCTGAAAGTTATTGTAAATTGTTATATTTTACAATATTACTGTTTTACTGTATTGTTGATCAAATCAATTGTCTTTTTAAAAACATTATTATAATTTTTTTTTGCAGACATTTGACTGGTAATGTATATAAACATATTTTTGTTTTTACTGGTCATAATTTATGTATAGAAGTCTTAAAGGTACAGTTACAAAAAACAGCCTGTTTAATTCTAAAGGTCAGAGAATGGTGGAAAATGGTCATTTCGAACTAAATTACAAATTTTTATGCAAGAAACCTTGACTAATATTATAAATGGACTTCAGGGAAAAGAAACAGAAGTGTAGAACATGTCCTCTATAAAACTCTTTCCCAGTCCAGACATTAGATCTGCCCTAGAAACACATTTCCCCTCATAACCTCGACTAACAGCCTGACGTCTCCTGTACGAGTTGGAAACTCCACACAAACAGACCCGCAGGTTTTGGGCTCCAGATGTTTTAGGAATTTGCCCTTCCTCCCTCCCCCTTCCCTGTGCCTAATGTCTCTTCCCTGTTGGCACAGGTGGAGCAGATGGCGTCACAGCCACCAACACGGTTTCGGGGCTGATGGGACTCAAGGCAGACGGCTCTCCCTGGCCTGGAATCGGCCGAGGAAGGCGCACCACATATGGTGGAGTGTCTGGTGAGTGTCACCCACCTCACTGGATCCATTTCTTTCTACACCCACCCACCCCCCGCCTGCCCATTCAAGGTGTTTGGGATTGCATATGAATGCGTGTGCATGTTTGTGTGTGTTTATAAACCAGTCAGAAACTTTAATAGAATGGACAGATGGAATGGAGGTTGGTGGAGTGCTGAAATCGTACAACAGCTTATCTGCAGGGCTTTTGTTACAAGATAAAACAGTTTGTGCACTATATTGTGAAATATGGACATCTTCCTAAGTGACGTGACATTCAGCCAAGTATGGTGACCCATACTCAGAATTTGTGCTCTGCATTTAACCCATCCGAAATGCACACACACAGAGCAGTGAACACACACACACACTGTGAGCACACACCCAGAGCAGTGGGCAGCCATTTATGCTGCGGCGCCCGGGGAGCAGTTGGGGGTTCGATGCCTTGCTCAAGGGCACCTAAGTCGTGGTATTGAGGGTGGAGAGAGAACTGTACATGCACTCCCCCCACCCACAATTCCTGCCGGCCCGGGACTCGAACTCACAACCTTCCGATTGGGAGTCCGACTCTCTAACCATTAGGCCACGACTTCCCCCTCATACATTCCTGGCATACATTATGCAGGGTTTGATAGTAGCACGGATCATTTTCCAGTGAACATGAGCACATTTGCTCTTTCAAACTGGGTGTTTTCTGCCACAGACTCAAATCTCAGTTTGACAGTTTAACAGCTAAGGTCAAGCCTCCGTTACTAATCCAAAAATGTTACTTTAGAACTAGTAATGAAGGAACATTGAGTCGCTTCATTAAAAGCTTATTATATTCCTGTTTTAAAAGCTGTGTATCATATGGAGTAGAGTATTATGAGAGAGAGATGGACTGAGCGAGTGTGATTACCTGCATCTGATACAGCATTCATTCTTTAGCGCAATCTCATATTCACAATAAAACTTTAATTTGAATCTCCGCTGAGGAAAGCGATATCTTTGTCACTGCACTGTTCTATATAAAATATATAAAAGAGACTTGAGACTCTTCCGGCGACCGGCGACCTCCTGGTAACTAGTCCAAGTCTCTAACCATTAGGCCACAGCTAATGTAAATATAAAAAAATATATTAAAGATATAATAGTTAATATAATATTTAAATAGTTTTGAGTCCCAGATTGCAATCTCTGACTATTAGACCTCACTGTATGAATGCTTTTATCTACAGCAAAGAATGTAGTTTTTTAGTGCATACTATTTGAAATGGTTTGCAGCTGCTAAACTATGGTATGATCTGGTAGATGAGTCTGGAAAGAACCAGCAGGTACATCTAGTTAACAATGTATTGTAGTTCTTCAGGATGTTCCCAGATAACCTCTCCATCATTTTAAGAACTACGGTGTGAATATTTTGTTTTATGAGTGTGTGGCAAGAGCTTTCAGAAGAGCATTTTTATCCTTGGTGTTGAGCTTCAACAGAGAGCTTTGAAAAGCAGTCTTCTGGTTGCCATGGCATATTGACGTTCTCTGCCGCCATAAAGCTCTCTATGAAGACATTAAACAGATGTGTCTTCAAAAGAATAATGTTTTTCTTCGCCACACTACAGGGACCACGCTGATGGATTTCACACTGATATCTGTCCACTGACATCTGAAGGATTCTGACTGTGGCACTTTCTTTAGAAAATTTTCATTCCATTTATTAGTGGTACTTGGTAAGCTAAGATTCACTTAGTGTTGCTCATGACCTCAAGTCACGCTGGTGGAGAGGAGATGATATACATTTTGAGCCAATTTTCACGTGGTGAACAATAAAAAACTATGTAATTGGAGTTACAGTATCAAACTTAAACCGAGAAATGTTTACCTAATACAACCACAAGGCAGAATACTCCAAAGTTTATATAGCTGAATCTAAAACTAAAGAGCAGCATTTAACAAAATCTTTCTCTTTTTTAATAAAAAAAACACTCTATGAATTGTATTTATTAATCTGTTCAAATGATCCAATTCATATGAAGTGTTCACATTAGCAGCGATTTGCACCAGCAAAACAACCAGACATTGATATTTAGCATAAGTTGTTTGCTGATTTCCGCCTACTCATGCAGCAGAGACCACTGGCGATGCAACAGAGTTGGGTAGTAAATGCATAGCAATGTGAGGTAAGAATACCTCAACAACCTCATAGCAACACCTTGGCAACAACCTATTTCACTAATGTTGATTTTTCTCATCGAGTATCAAGGGTTGTGCATTAAGTGTTTATTTTATTATTATTTAATATTTTTTTCTCAACAAGTAATTGGTTGTTTAATCAGCATATCATGCATCTGCATCATCATTTATTCAATCAACAATTTTAAATAAAAAAGCCTGTTTAAAAGCCCTAAAAGTATTGTATCATATTGTACCGTTTCGGATTTTCTGAAGAAAATCTAGTTTATTCATTATTTATTTATTGTTCGTTTATCTTTTATTTCATGGAAACATGTTCGCTTTTATTTTATTTTAATTAAAAAAAAAAAAAAGTAAAGCCCTAACAGTATTATATCATGTCGTATCTTATTATATTTTCTGAAGAAAATGTACAAATCTTTATTCATTATTGTTGTTGTTTATTTATTGTTTGTTTATCTTTTATTTAATGGAAACATGCTGATAACAGTGTGATTAAGTATAAAGTGTTGTGTGTGTGTGATGTTTTATGCCTTAACAAGGCTTATGTTCTCACACACACACACACACACACACACACATCCTGCTCATCAGGGATATATTCTCAGACCAGCGGTGTGTTCATTCCCTTCCTCAATAATTAATGTAAATGCAGTTGTTCTCTGTACTGTATCACTGTGCTGTTGCATAGTTAATGCCACTTCTTTCATTGTATGTGTGTGTGTGTGTATGCTTGTTTGTGTGCATGTGTGTGTTTGGACAGATTGACAAGGGCCAGAGTCTTTCTTATCTGCTGGCCTTCTCTATCCACACCTCTCTGTCTACTACTTTCTCACACAATCCTGAAAACCTGAACTGAAAACCATGAAAAGGGTGCATTGGTTTAGAGACAGGAACAGGGTTGCTGAGGAGCAACATTAAAAATTAATCATAAATCTATTGCAGCAGTATTTTATGTAAGCAGAACTACTCAATGTCATCTTTTCCCCATTTATGCTGTGGCAGTTTGGAGCTCGGTGACATCCCTCAGGAGCGGAGCCGGCCCTGGCCTGCAAGGGTCTCCCCGGCTCCACCCTCCAAACATCCATCACCCTTTGCTCTGCCTGCAGGCCTGCGAGCTGCCAGCAGCCTGGAAACAAATATACCTGTGATGTACTGTTATTCACCAGGGCTTTAGCTGCAGTGCTTGATTTTAAAGGGGACGTGTTGAGGAAAAACTAATTTGCTGTTGTAGAAACAGTTTGAGGTTCTATGCAGACAAAATCTGTCAGCTCAAAACTGTCTCTGCACAACCAGAAACTCATTAATAAACACTTTCAGAAAAATATTAAAATGTACAAAAGCTGTTATACTGGAGCAGAACCCTTTCAAAAGGTACATCTTTGAACCTTATTTACCCCTAAAGAGTGCATATAAGTGCCTTAGAGGTATATATTAGGACCTAAATGGTGCATATTTGTACCTTTTGAAAAAGTTCTGCCCCAGTGGCAGCGTTTTTACCTTTTTTTTTCTGAGACTGTATGACCACCTTTTGGAGATTTAGAGAAATGTACATTACATCTCTTGCTCACCAATGGATCCTCTGCTGTAAATGGGTCCCGTCAGAATGAGAGTTAACTTACAGCTACCGGTAATTGTTTTTTTGAAACTGTCATCTCACATTGAAATCCAGATGACAGTTTGTTTCGAACTTTTTTTGGACTGTTTTGGCTTGTTAACGGTGCTTCATCTGTGCATATTTCTCTCCTGATTCAGAGAAAGCAATATTATGGATAGAAGATGCATTTGGCCGTGGTTGTGTTTTAGCCAAAAACAATGATTTGAAAAAAAAAAAAAAAAAAGTCTTAATAATGAGTTTTTTACAAACACGTAGCTTTTCACTTTACAAGATGTTAAATGATGGACTGAAGTCATGTGGATTATTGTGATGTTTTTATCAGCTGTTCAGACTCTCATTCTGATGGCACCCATTCACTGCAGAGGATCCATTGGTGTGCAAGCAATTAAAGCATGATATATAGCATTAAAAGTAAGAAGTGGAAACATAAAAGCTCTAAGTATTATGAAGCAGTCAGCTTGGTATCTGCAGGAAATATGTTGTGTGTCTCTGAGAGAGCTGTATTGTTGATCTAAGCGAGTAAGTTGGCACAAAGTGATTTTATGTGTAGTCGTTTTGTTACCTGCAGTGAAGACCTCAAAGCGTAAGATCAGATGTAAGCTTCAGGATGAAGAGCTATGGTTCACATGCTGTTTCTGAGCTGAATAACCACCTCTTATCTGTGGTGATTGTAGTTATTTAACCCATTTGTGTAAACACACATTGTCCTCACAGGAAGAGACATTTACACACTTGGTACGCAGAGTATCAGTGTCTCAGTGTGTGTGTGTGTGTGTGTGTGTGTGTGTGTGTATCAAAGCTGATAGTGATCATATACCTGTGAGATCACAGGCTCTGACTTTTATTTCACAGACATCTCGCCACACTTCTCAAGCACAACACACACACACACAAACACCCATGTGTTCTGACAGAACACACTGCTTTTTTAAATTGAAGTTCTATATAAATAGACATGGGAAACTAATCTACTTCAATAAAGCACGTTTCATTTTTTTGTCCACACTGAATGGATGACAAAGACAAATGGTGTGTTAGAAAAATAAATACTGTACTGAAAACCACCCGAACTTAGTGGAAGCCAGCATGAAATATTCATCCTCAATTCTGTTTCTCTACTTCTCAGTCAAAACACAGGCCTTGTCAGTGTAGTATTGTACAGTACAGTGGAGTGTATTACAGTACAGTGCTAGCATACAACAGGACTATTTGTGTTAACATTAGTATTACTAATATGTTGGTACTTGGATTCATTATGATATGGGGTTAATTATAGTTCAGCATAGTACTAGATTAGGTTTATTTATTATTTTGTGTTCACACAACAATCAGTACAGTCTAAGTAGCTTTACAAGCTGCTCATTAAACTTCTTTTTTAATTATTTAGTTTTATTGTATTTTATTTTAGAACCGTGTCTTTCAAAGAAAAAAGCTTGCTTTTATTTTTGTTTTTGTTTTTGAAATGTGTTTTTTTATGTTAGCAATTAGATTTTTGTTTTAGCTTGCTTTTGTTTGTTTTGTTTCAGAAATGTGTTTGATTTTTTTATTCTTTAGTTTGCTTTTATTTTATCTTTATTGTTTTTATATATTTTGTTATGTGTTTACTTATTACGGCAGCTGTTATTCTTAAATAACTGGATTAATCAGTCTAAAATCTATTTGAAAGCTCTAATAGTATATTATGGAATAGTATTTTATATTACAACACTGCCCAAAAAAACTAAAAGGAAGTGACATTGTTAGACTTAAAGTTGAAGGCAGGGTTCGCCTTTTTGAAGACCTGTTGACCTACCAAAATAAAGTTATAAAAGTAACCTCACTTTTTGCAACTCAAATTTTCAATTTAATGGATTTTAGATTCACTGTATGTGGCCTGTACCGACTGACAATTAAAAGTGCTCTGGGAGGTTCCTTTCAATAGCTGAGCAGAGCACTGAGACGTGTGTGTGTTTGTGTGAGTATTGACCTTCCTGAGAGTGCATTAGCACAGTGTCATGGAGTGGGTGGAATCAGGGACCCTTTGAGAGCTGTAGGATGTGGCCGTGGATGTGTTTGCCTGTCTGCCTGACATTTTCAGAGAGAGAGAGAGAGAGAATGTAGCTCTCTGTTATTCCCATGAGAGACCCTCACTGTATCAGTTATGCCCATCTGCTTCTTTTGCCTCTTCTTTAAAGGGAAAGTTCACCCAAAAATGAATACTCTGTCATTGTTTACTGACCCACATGTTGTTGCAAACCTGTATGACTTTTTCTTATGTGGAAATCAAGATTTTCTTCTTTTTTTTTTCTTAGCGAATATCCTGAAAACTCTTTTCACTATAATGAATGAATAAGAGAAGTATGACTGAGAATGTCAAGACTATTTTAATGAAACCTTTAGAGTTTTTGTTGTTTGTCACTTACATTCTTCATTCACATTTTATAAAAGATTATTTACCTCACGGAATAAAAAAATAAAAAGGTAATTGTGACTTTTTATCAATTTTAGTATTTTAGTTTGTCTCACAATTCAGATTTTTATTTATTTATGTATGTTTTTGCATTTCTGAGAAAAAAAGGAAAATGTAAAAAAAAAAAAAAAAAAACGTTTAACATTAAAATTGCAAAATGTTGACTTGCAAGAAAAAGCAATCAGTTCCTCTTCAGTAACTCAACGCTGCGTCGAGAACCAATGGGGAACGCGTCCAGCGTGACGTCTCTGAATAATGTGTATAATCAGTCCAATGGAAGGGCGAGACGTCATAGCCGGGTGACGTCAGAGACCAGGAAGCATAAAAGCATGAGCGGCGAAGCCGATAATCAGCCTTGTGTCTTCAGCAAGCGCTCTGTGTGTGTCAGTCGCTATCTGTTTGTGAGTCTTATTTAGTGTCGTTTGTCCACTGATAAACTCCATTGTCAAAGCTTCAATCAAGAGAAGTTTTGGGCGAGAGCAGGCAGCGTTCAGGCTGTGTGTTTTCCCTGCCAAAAAAAAAGGTAGGGATACACTCAGCTCGTGTGTTGTCTGCTTGAGAGTGAAGCACGCAGTGTACACTGCATTACACGGTGCCCGTCTCTCCTCAGTGCCCTCAGGAGATCGTTCTGCCAACCCTGCCAGTGTTCCAGGGCACAGCGATCTCCGGTGAGTGCTTCTCTCAGTTACCGCGCCCGGAAACGTAGCGGTGCTGAGAGGTTCGCTACCTCTACGGAGGTCTCTAGAGCAGCTAGTATGGTCGTCCCCTGCCGGTCCGCCGCTTCAGGGCACCGAGCTAGTGGCTCTAGGCGCACCAGAGGCTCGCGAGACTGGTTCCCTTAGGAGGTCACATGCCGGTGTGGGAGCCCCTGCCAAGTGTACTTCACAGGGTCCTGCCCCGTGCAGGCTCTGGTCTAGTCTTCCTAGCACACGATGTGGGTCTGAGGACCATCGTTTTTAGGAGACTTCAGCTACGAGAGTCCTGATGCTGCGGCTCAGGACCTCGGAGGGCAGGCCTCTCTGGGGAAGAGCGGTGTACACCGCATTACACAGTGCCAGTCTCTCCTCAGTGCCCTCAGGAGATCAATCTGCCAACCCTGCCAGTGTTCCAGGGCGCAGCGGTCTCCAGCGAGCGCTTCTCTCAGTTATCGCCCGGAAACGTAGCGGTGCTAAGAGGCTAGCGACCTCCTTGGAGGTTTCCAGAGCAGCAAGTTTGGCCTCTTCTGCCGTTGCGCCGCTTCAGGGCACCAAGCTGAGAGGCCACAGAATCCAGTTCTGGTGGGCCCCAAGCAGGCTCTGGTAATGGAACAGAAGTAGACTCCCTCTGAGGACTGATACCATCGAGGTGGTCCCTCCTTGGGTTGCAGAGTCCGAGTCCTACAGCCGGTACTTCACTGTTCCGAGGAAGGATGAGGTGTTGTGTCCTTTTCTAGATCTGTGCTTTTTGAACCGCTCAGTCAGGGGACTGAAGTTTAGCACGCCTGCACAGGCCAAGTCCGAGGGCTGGTGTGTCACGATCTATCAAAAGATGCACTTATCTCCATCCTTCATCAGAAGTTCCTGAGGTTTGCTTTTGGAGGCAAACGCCTACCAATATGGATCTTCCACTGGCCTTGCACTCTCACCCCACACTTTCACGACTCAACCACATTTACGATTGGTTGATATCAGCTCAATCTGAGCAGATGACGGTTCGGCACCGAGGTGTCGTTCTCGCTCACATGAAAGAGCTGGGGTTAAGACTTAACGCCAAGAAAAGTGTGCTTTCTCCAGTTCAGAGAAACACTTATCTGGGTATGGTGTGGTATTCGACCACGATGCAGGCACGTATGTCACCTGCTCGGATCGAGTCGATACTCACTGCAGTCGCGAGAGTGAGAGAAGGCCGGTCACTCACTGTCAAGCAGTCACGGAGATTGCTGGGTCTGATGGCAGCTGCGTCCAACGTGAATACTATTGGCCTGCTGTACATGAGACCCCTACAGTGGTGGCTCAAGACCAAGGGGTTCTCCCTGAGGGGAAACCCACTTCGCATGCTAAAGGTCACGCGGCGCTGCCTAAGTGCCTTGGATATGTGGAGGAAGCCTTGGTTCTTGTCTCAGGGCCCGGAGCTGGGAGCTCCTTGTCGCCGCGTGATGCTAGCGACGGACGCGTCCCTCACTGGCTGGGGTGCGGTCACGAGTGGCCACCCTCCCGCGGTCTGTGGAGTGGTCGCCATCTGACATGGCACATCAACTGCTTGGAGATTCTGGCCGACCCAGTTAACTGCCCGGATGGTACAGTGCTGGAGTTCCTGCAGGCTCTCCGCAGGGTTGACCCACTCCACCTTGAAGGTCTACGTGGCGGCCATGGTGGCCAACCGCGCCCCTCTCAGTGGCCAGTCAGTGAGCAGAAATCCTCTGGTTACATGTTTCCTCAATGGTGCACTGAGGCTGAGGCTGAGGCCAGAAGAAGTTTATGCTAAGCGGTGATCAGGATGCTATCCTAAGCCTCGAGTACTATGATCTCCCCTCTCCTGGGGGTCAAGACTCACTCCTTCTAAAGTTTGGCCATTGGACGGGTTCTCCCTGATTTCTGTCAGGCTCCTTCTCTTGCTTTAGCTGTGCTCTTCCACACTAGGCAGAGATTTGAAAGTCTGGCGGCGTGGGCATTCTCGTTCCCCATTCGTTCTCGACGCAGCTCAAGTTCCTGAAGAGGAACGTCTAAGGTTACGTATGTAACCCTGGTTCCTCAGAGGAACGAGACGCTGCGTCGCAGTGCCACACTTCCGGCATCTCTGGCCGGCGCTTGCTTCATCCTTTTAGGCTGATTAACAGCTTCGCCGCTCATGCTTTTATGCTTCCTGGTCTCTGACGTCACCCGCCTATGATGTCTCGCCCTTCCATTGGACTGATTATACACGTTATTCAGAGACGTCACGCTGGACGCATTCCCCATTCGTTTTCGACGCAGCGTCTCGTTCCTTCGAGAAACCAGGTTTACATGCGTAACCTTAGACGATTTGAATTCACAGACTATTACTGTATTTTTACTTTTACTTTTAATTTTAACTTTTGTTTTTGTTTTTCTTTACATACTATTATTTTATTTTATTTCCGGGTTTGTTGGAATTTTTCAAGGCCTCCAGCTCCCACTTCACATATTTTTATTAAAAAAAAAAGACAAGAAAAAAAGTTTTTTTTGAAGTTTCTAAAAATATTGACATTTTTGGAAAAGGTGAAATGGATCCTCTGCAGTTACCTTTTTTTCGTCCTTTTTTCCAACTTTTTTTCTGAAATGTGAGATCTAAACTGTCTAAAATTGTGAGAAAAAATATCAAAATTGTGAGATAAAAAGTTTCAATTTTTAAAAACAAATACATAAATAAAAACGAATTCTATTGAGAAAACAAGCTTACATGCTTTTACTAGTTTCTTCAAAAAATGTTTCTACAGGAGAAAGAAAATCATATGGATTTGGAAGGTTGAGTAAACAGTGACAGATTTATGTATGAACTATTTCTTTAACATTTCATCACTGAGATTTTTTCCCTTCAACCCTCAGAGAAACACACCTGTGCAGCGCTGGAGCTGCAATCTCACCTCATCCTTTCCCAGCATACCCATAATGCCTCATTCTATGTGCTTGTTGTGGTGATGGTCATGCTGAAGGTAACAGAAGCGTGATCTTTCAGTAATGACAGTGAGAGAACGCCGGCACGTTTGAGCGCCGCGGTCACCCGCTGTACGTTCAGCCACATTACCGTCAAATGCAAAAGCTCACACTCGCAGTACACACAGTTTCCGTTTACTACTTAAACAATCCTCTGGGAGTTTCGGCACAAATGCGGCGCCGCATAAAAAAAGAAAAACAGTCCCAGTTCTGAATCTGTGGATCTCGCTTGGGTCAGAAATGCATCGTCTATGTGAGGGGCTCTTGGGAAATATGTTGAGTTTGTTTGCTTGAGTTTTCCCTTTTGCTTTTTTGATATTTGCATCTAGCCAGATCATTGCATTACCTTCTGCTCGGTACATACAGAGCGGAGGTGATACGGTTAGGATGCAGCGAGCTCTCAGCTGTTAAATTTGAGGCCGGCTGTGTTGGACAGAGCACGGTACAGTAGGTCTGATTAATTAAATTTGCCTCGCTCAGGACAGATTTCTCACTGCTGTCAAGATTTCAATTTTATGTTAAATATTCTCTAAAGGGCAGGCCCTTAAATCTTATGGGCGGAGAACAGCAGTGGGCTGTGAACATAACCATAGGCTAACTGCTAATGATAAGAACACGCGGCAGAAGAGGCATCTATAAGAGACTCACTGAATTAGATTGTCAATCACTCCTGAGTCCATCAACACAGTGAAGAGACCAGAGAGAAATGTTAAAACATGACATCAGCGTGTCAGCATTCAGTGCATGAATAGATGTCTGTCTTCATCTAATAATTAATGTATAAGGTTAAATCAGGTAAGGGCTATAAAATGAAGCTTATGTGAATATATTAAACATAACTGATAATCCACTACCATTCAAAAGTTTGGAGTTGGCATGATGATTTTTTTTTCATGTTTTGAAAGAAGTCTCCTCTGCTCACCGATGCTTTTTTATTTAAATAATAATACATTAAAAACTGTAATATTGTGAAATATTATTACAATTTTAAATAACCTTTTTTTTTTATATATAATTCAAAATGTCATTTATTCCTGTGATGCAAAGCTGAATTTTCAGCATCATCACTCCAGTCTTCAGTGTCACATGAATGAATTTGAAATAGAAATCTTTTTACATTATAAACATCTTTACTGTCATTTTTCATCAGTTTAATGTGCGCTTGCTGAACAAAAATAATTCATTTATTTAGAAAAAAAAAAGGTTTAAACAGTAGTGTACATTAAATATAATCTAGGTTTTTTTTTTGGTTGGTAATCTATAAATATATTTTCACGAGTGTTGATTTATTTATGCTGTGGGGTGAGTTATTTCAGTGCATGCTTTGTCCTCATTTGCATCATAATTGGATTAGTATTAAATAAGAAAGAAATGTAGAACAGGTTACAGTCCATGGCACTGCACATCTACAAGTAATAATGAGTAGTTTAAGTATTAATTATGGCACATCATCCACCCCCGTACCTTAATTTGTGGGCTGGTTTTTATAATTAAAAATACCTGCTTTTGATTAGAGATAACTGTGTATTAACTTGTACTGTAACTTTTCAGATTTCTGCAACATGATGTTGCTAATAATCAGTTTAATGGTAAGGGTTGTGCTCTTATTTTAAGGAGGCACTTAGCCTTTGCATGGTTTTTTTTTTTTTTTTTTTTTTTTTTTTTGCTGTTTTTTTATCCATGTGACCTGCATTGAGGTCAGTTCCTGATGTGTCTTGCCATGGGATGTGATGTTTTGCAGTTTGGTGTTAGTTTTTGGGGTGTCAGCGGTTTTTTTTTAGGTGGTGATAGTTTTGTGGCCGCCACTTTTTTCAGCAGATTCTGGCACGTTACTTAGTTTAATCGGATAATTGTGTAAATGTGATGCCATCATGTCATCAAAGAGAAAAGGTGAACTGATGACATTTCCCCAAATTTCAGTTAGTTATCTTAAGTTTTTTATTACATCACATTTAAACGAGGACAAGCATTCACCGTCTTCTGATTATATTATTGCAACGTGAAATCAGGTATTCATAGAAATTACTTCTTATATTAATGTGACTGCCAGGAAAGACAGCGGATGGAACATCAGGGTGATCAGGTGTGGGCACTTATAAACAAACCAGAATAATCTTTTTGAATTAGATTATATATATCTTATAAATATATTCAATGCCAAGGTCAGTTAAGAAACATTTTTATTCATTTTTATTCAAATTCTATTCAAAGAATATATTTTGTTCTGAGAAATATGTACAGTACAGTCCACCCCTCCCCCACTGTATGCATTAATCCAGGCCTAAAATAAAACATTTAAAAAATCTGTTTTTCTGTTAAAGAAATCTAAATATCCTCAAAACAATGTCAATTTACTTGAAGCTAAATATTTATTAATCGTTATTCAAATTATGTGAAGAGAATATGTTTTGACCAAAAATGTCTGCAAGGTTTATGCTTAAAACTAATTATTGGGCAATTAATTATCTACTTACATTGTAATAGCTTATGCAGTTTTGCCTTTCAAGTAAATGTAATGTTAGGGTTATTTGTAATTAACCAGAAAATGACCACAAAAAAGTCCTGATTATGAGTGTAAAAGTATGACTGATATAATAGCAAGTTCCATTAATTATGGAAATATATACAGTAGAAGAATGTATAGATAGGAAAGAGGAATATTTACAGCAAACCCAATGAAGCTCGGCCGATCTCTCTGGTGTTCTTTTTGTGCATTACCCATTAGTCATTAACACGGTATCTTAATGATGAGTGTGTGTGTTCGACGCCCTTAGGCTCCTGCTTTTCATCTGCATTTTTGTCTCTTTCTCCATGACTTCTAATTCCTCTCACATCTGATTCCACATTTCAAAATACAGATCGGTGAAACCTTCTGCAGCTCTTCTGAGACAATAACTTCTGCTCTTCTGATACAAATGAACAGCTCTTGTGTATTTACTCAGCTTCAATTACTATTCCCAGCATTCTCTGTCTCTGCATGTGTGTGTGTGTGTGTGTGTGTGTGTGTACGCTTGAGGGAGTTCGACAGGATGTTCATTATCATACCATAGGTCATGTCTGTGTGTATTTCCCTAATTGCCTCTCCTTGTACGTGATTTTTTTCTTCTTTCTTCTTCTTTCTTTTCTTCTTTTTGTTTGATGATGCCAAATTCCAGGCCTGAGTGTCTTGTCTGATTTCTCTGTACATCCGTCTGTGCTCAGGATTATTCATCGCAATAGTAGGTGTGACGTGCAGCGTCTTAGTAAGTGCCTCGGACCGACCAAAGATTAGAAGCTTTCTCCTTTCCCCCTCTATCCCGCAAACACAGACCCTCCAGAAACAACGGTTTCTGCAAGACATCACACAGCATCATACAGAAACAACGAGGCTTGTTGTTTCCCAAAAAGAAAACGATGTTGGTCAAGGAGTTTGACGCCATTGTCAATCTTTCTCTGACACTCTGCGCCCTCCCCTTCTCCTTTTTCATTTCTTTTTTCCATCGGAGTCTCATAAAAGCAAATGATTTTTTTCTGTGTTTGTAAAACAGCGCCTGGGTGACAGGGCTCTACCTGTGGAGAGGCTGCAGTCGTTGAGAGTAGCTCATCCATTTCTAACGCAATTAGAGGTGTCAGTATCCTCTTCCTGCATGGCCACTGAATATGGTTCCTCCTTCCGTTTAAATCCCCAGGATTAGATTTGAGTGTCAGCTGGCAGACCTGCTAAGTGTCCCCTGACTGAGAAGACTGGAATGTGTGTCAGTATATTACGTGGCTCTTCAAATGTTTTTCATTGGTTTTGTGCACAGAATGGTATTGCAGAAGATAGACTGACTATGTGAACATACTTCATTTTAGAGGAGCTGTCTCTCTGAAAATTCTGAAACACTTTGCAATAATATTCAGTTATTTAATGCATTTGGTATAATGAACCACATTTTTAATAATTGTATTAATCTACAGGTTCCTTTTTTCCAAGTGATGCCATAGAAGAACCATTTTTGGTTCAAAGAACCTTTTAGCAAACAGTACTTAACAAAGAAGCATATATTTATATATTTATCTAACAAATATTGCTACATGTGTGACTGCATCATATAATTACTATTAATTAATAATATTGATAGTTCATAATCTAGCTGACTACGTCTTGTATTATTATTATTATTTTTATTTTTCTAAAATCCTGTCAAACGTGCACAAACTACTAGCTACTACTAAATATTGTAGAAACATAATTTTCTGTAAAGTTGCTTTGTAACGATTTGTATTGTAAAAAGCGCTATACAAATAAACTTGAATTGAATTGAATATTTTCTTAGTGTGAAGAACATTTTAAAACTAATGTGTTCTTTATTGGCAGCTTTGGTTCCATGAAGAAATTTTAAGATCCATGAAACCTTTCCATTCAACAAAAGATTATTTGTAGTTGAAGAAGGCTTTTTAGTTTTGTTTTGTTTAGTTTTATTTTGTGTTAGCTATTGCTTTACTGTTATATCAAACCGTATAGTAAATTTAAATGAAAATTCCCAATACAAATAAAAAAAAATTGTCATATAGCAAGAGTATAGAGAAAAAAAAAAGAAAAAAGAATATGAATAGATTAATCTAGGATACTGTATGTAGGTGTAAGACTTGCCGGCATGATGTGGCTATTAAAGTTATTTATTGTGTTGCTAAGGTATTCTGGGTGGTTGCTAGGTGGTTACATTTAAATAATTAAAGTTAGATGTTTGTTCAAATCCTTAACCCTAACTAGGAGCAATACCAACAAAAAGTGTCTTAGAAAATTTAAATCAATATTGTTTTCTGTGAGTGAGTAAACAAGATGATTTTCACATAATTTAGAAAGAAATATTCTAGGCTACAAGCTCCAGTTCTCAAAAGTTCTGGGAACCAATGTTTTTCACTAACCACACATAACATTTTTTATCTCAAAAACACAATCATGTACATAGATGCTGCTCACATATTATTATTATAGCCCAGTTTGTGCTGATTACAGTGAGATAAGACTTTAGCCATTTAGATAATTATAAGAAACTGAAAAAAGCACAAATGTCAGGGCATGACAAAACTTCTCCAGGCCCCAAAAATACCCTTAGACTCCAGAGGGTTAATAGATATCTGAAAGAATTTGATAAGAACTATTTGAGATCATATAAAAAATCTCTTGACTTCTGATTGGAAATTTTGGTATCTTAGCCAATCTGACATCAGTTTGAGACATTGAGATATTTATGAGATTACTTACGTCTTTTACTCAAAATAAAAATCTGAGAATCAAGAGATATTCATCTCATCACATATCATTTCTGTCTAGAAGAAACAGTTAAGATGGTAAAAATATCCCATTTGTGGAATTTTCTTTCCAATGTATTTTTTTTTTTTTTTTTTTGCGGAAACCAACCATACTAACATGCCTAATACCCCTTATGTTATATATGATGAATGTGCATCTAGTGTTTTTTATACATTTGCTGCTGTTTCACATGTTCTGTAATATACATGAAAAAGCCATTAACATTACATGCTTCTTCAGAGAAGATCGACTGAGCCGGTGTTCCTCCGTATCATTAATAAGGGTCATTTAGCGTGTGGGAGAGAGCGCTGGCCTGCGCTCTTTGTCTTTAGTGACACCAGCGCCAAATGAGGAGAGACAATGTCTCCCACTGATCAATGAGGGGAAAAAAGGCTGCCAGTGGAATGAAGTTAAATCTAATTTGATAAACGGCCCCGTCTGTCAGCGGGATCAGATCAGAGGTTTTAATTTTATTCAAGCTCAGGTAAATAAATAAAGGGTGTAATGCAAGGAGGCGCAGCGCTCCCTAGAGAATCTCAGCCTGAAATTTTAGAAGGTGAGACGCCATTTAACGAAGATAATTTATGTCTGCTGTAGACCATCCACCCATGATCTGAGATATTTTTTATTTTTTAAGTTCAAAAATGGTTGCAGTGGATAACAATACATTTATATGATTGTTTTTTTATTTGCTTGCATCTGTGCAGGAAATGCAATCCGGCCAATCGCATTGCGAGCAGTGTCCGCCATAGCGAAAGCTCTGCCTGGTTTTCCCATTCTGGCCACCGGAGGCATCGACTCTGCAGAATCCGGATTGCAGTTCCTTCATGCAGGAGCCACAGTGTTACAGGTAAGCGGTGGAGTCTCAGTCCCAGTCCAAGACAGTAAGCATTATCAGATCGGGATATTTTATATGATTACTCATTCAAATTGTGCTGAAAATGAACAAATATGCTGAAAGTCAAATATAATCTAATAAGACTTTATATTAAGACCACCACAGACAGATGTTTGTGAAAGGATATGTGAATAAAATAATAAATTGCAGTACGGATAAAAATACATTTTAAATGTAATAAGTAGTTTCAACAATGTTAAGTTTGATCAAATATTTTAAAAAATATATATTAAAGAAGTAAAGATGCCTTTTGCATGTCTGATCTTTATTTTGAATTGTTTACTTTTATATGCAAAAGTTTTCGCTTTAAGAGTGTTTTGCTTGATTACTTAAAAAAACAACAACAACAGCTCATTAGAACTACAGAGATGCTCAAACTGATCAACTGATCTTGGATTAGTTGTGTTTTGAACCTGCTTGTTGTCTGACGTCACCATAATTAATAATCAGCGCAACTCAAGTCAAAGTATGTTTGTAGTTTATGACACAATTCGTCATGGTGTGCATTGTGTTTGTGCATTGACACGCAATTACTTTTAATTGGTATTGTCGGCCCCGCATTCGTCTCAGCTGTATACAAAGTTTTAATTAGAAAACGTTGTCCTAAATGAGATACAGTATAGTTAAGCATAATATTTAGATTGCAGATTGAAAAGTGTTTCTAAACTCTCCACATCATGGCTTGCTTGTGTCTAGGGAGTAATCAAATAGAGAATCTGTATGCAAATTGATTCTCTATCTTTGAATAAATGCATTTACTCTTTGTAAAGGTTGATTTAATGTTTCGGAAATGTCTTTCCCTCTCCTACCTGTTCACTGGGAACACTTGGGATCTGAAGAGCTTTTTTTGCATTCAGAAATTTGTCCTTTGAATTAATATGAAAATTTAATTACAGTATTACTTGGGCTCTTGATAGAATCAGAATGCTTTCGAGTACAGATCCGCCGCCGTCGCCGTGTTTAAAAAGCCATCATTTGTATTTCATCTTACACTTTATAATCACTATTTCTGATGCCTTTCTAGCTTTAGAGATGTTCCTGCCAGCGATGAAAGGAAATGTGTTTTTGTGTTAATATTTTGGGTTTAGTGGAGGATTAGTGTTGTGAATTGTGGGGTTTGGATCTGGAAGATGAGTTTATGGAGAACACACGCTGTTGCAAGCGTCCTTTCAAACACATCAGAGAGTCGGACTGCTGAGAGACCGCATGCGACATCAGCACCGATCTGATTGCTGCTTCCTCTCCAGATCCTTTGCCATGTTTTATCCTCAAGGATAAAACCTGCTCGACTGGGCCTGGCTTGGTTTCTTTCTCCACACGCCTGACGAATTCAGGTCAGGTCCAGGTCAATGAAGAAAGAAGCACCTTTTAGATAAAAGTATTGAAAGAATGTGCTGTAAGTGTTGCAATCAGCGAGACTTGTAGTCAGAACTGAAGGGACATGGAAGAACTGAATGGGAGAATCAGGCTCTTCAAAAGACACGAAACGTCTGGATGTAAACACAAACGCTGTAGGCACTCGCACTATTGTTTCCAAGCAGACACATTGATTCGGCACCGCATCAAAAGTATTCTCCCAAGAACAAATAATATAATGAAGTCTATTCATATCCTGTATTGATTTCTCCGGATCGAATAGTGTTGAACCTGTGGAGATTTGACTTTTCTTGGTTATTGAAGACAGGTACCAGGGCCTGATTTAAGAGAATTGCAAAACCGTAAAGATAATCGTATAGAGCTTCGGTGATACCTGCAGTCTTTCAGTTTTAAATTTCTATTAAAGTCAAGCAAATGTGTGAAAAAAAGATGAATCATTCCATACAAATGATGCACGGGATCCTGGAGAACAGTAGATTCTTTATTAAAATCATAACTCAGTTCATCGCTGTGGTTCTTCAACATTCTACACGGCTCGTGGATGTCGCAGTAATGTCAGATACACTGGCAGTGTCTGCGGCTCAGATTCGAAATTCAAATTCGTAGATTTCGATATTTATTTTAGCAAATCAGTTCATCTGGACGGTTCATTCTTAAAAGTACTTATTTAATTAACCTTGTTGTATGATTGAGTGATTTACAAATGTTTCATCATTTAAGAGAATTGCTTTAAATGAATGATTAATTTGCTAATTTTTACATCACTAGGATTTAAGACATATATGGATTACAAAAAAGAATCTGTAGCAGGGTTATTATAGTAACTAAAACTGAAACTAAAATTAAAACCATTAAAAAAGTTACTTGAATTAAAATAAAGGTTAATAACTAAAATAAAATTGTCAAGGCAACATTTCTCATTTTAGTGTACTAAACTTGATGTACTAAAATAAATTAAAACAACAATAAATAAATAAATATATATATATATATATATATATATATATATATATATATATATATATATATATATATAGAAATATATAAAAATTACTCAACTTAAAATAAAAACAGAAATCTTACAAATAAAAACTGATTCGAAATATTAACAAAAACTACTGAATGATAGTATCGCAGTGATGATAAAATAGAAATGTTTAGATCATTTTAGTTTGAAATATGTCTTATTTTTAAAAAACCAAAATAAAATGTTTTAGAATGTTGCCTACCATGTTGGTTTTCTGCAAATATCCTCAAAATTTCAGTATAATGTAAAAAGAAATTAGATTAAAAAAAATTTAACCTGACCAAATTGTTACATTTTGGAATGTTTCATTTAGTTTTAAAATAACATTTAAATTAAATATTTAAAAGTTTTTGTTTATAGAATGTATGTTTATATTTAGTGATATTGGTCCTAAAATTGTAAAAATGTATTAGTAATTTACCCAGTCTCGTGACATTCCAAACCTTTGTAGCTTTCTTTTTTTGTTTTTGCTGAACAAAAAATAAGATATTTTATTTTCAAGAACGGAAAGGTCTAAGTAACACTGAAGCCAAAAACTAGTGGTCGACCGATATTGGGTTTTTGACAGCCGATGCTGATATCTTGGAAATCAGGGGGGCCAATATGAAGCCCCCGATATAATTATTATATTTTTTTTAATCAATATTTAAGAAATTTGAAATCATTTGACAATGGATTAAAAAATAAATGTGTAAAATAAAAACACTTATACTTTAGATGGCAAAGTATTTTTCACAAATACATAAATATTTAATAAAAATATGTTTAAAAAGGAAGTAAACACTGTAACTCAGTATTCTGGGAAGTTATTGTGCATTTTTCAAATAAATCCAGGGTAACAGTCATTTTACATACAGCACAGAGAGAAAATGATATGAATATGACAGTGGGCAAAAGCATAAAGCGCAGCATAATTTAAAATCACGAGTTTAAAGTTTAGAGCATTCAGTTCACACGAACCGATAGTCACACAGAGAACACGAGATCATGCTGGATAAAAACACACTTCATAAGATCTCACAGCTGAATTCGACTGAGTTTGCAAGGTTTGTGAAATTAAATATTCATTAGTCATTCAAAGATTTGTTTAAATTATATAAATGAATATTTGCTTAATGCTGACGGCAAACTAGAAAGTATTATAAATTTTGCCTTTCGATTATTAATAATATAAAAGCAAGCGTTATAATACTTTTTTGTATACATTAATTTCTCTGTTTACACAGTCTATGATTATTAAGCAGACTTCTATCCATATTAGACAGAACTTGTAACAAGGACAGTAAACAAGAGGGAGAATGTGAGCACTGTGTGCACTGCCGCTCTCAGCGACGTCAAAATAAAAGTTGAACACATCGGCCAAGCAGAAAAACTTATCGGCTAATGCCGATATTTAAAAAATGCTAAATATCGGCCGATATATCGGCCTGGATATCGGCAGATATATCGGTCGACCACTACCAAAAACCAATGAGATATTTAAACAATTTTAATTATAATAATATTTGTGCGTGTGTTCAGAAGAAAACAGAAGAAAGTCATATAAATTAGAACAACAGTTAGTTGAGTAGTAAATGATGACAAATTTTCCTTTTTGGATGAACTGTCTCTTTAAAAACAAGCTTTCTTCTGTCTTAATTCACATTACACAGCATCATTTGACAAACCAGGAAGGCCGATAACCAACACTGGTGAAACGTTACCAGGTTTCTGCGAGCCCATGTACTTTGTTCTACCACTGCTAATATGATCTGCTTGTCGATCTATACTCTTAAGTTGATTCATTACCGAATACATTGTTTTGCTGTAACCCTGTAAGTGATCCGGGGCTCCTCATGGTGCCGTGTTGACTTTCATGTGTGTTAGTGGAAAAGTTACCCACCTGTGTTTAGTGCCTGTTATTATTCCAGAAAAACAGACAAAGATCTTGGAATGCCGCTATATTGAGAAAAAACGTAACACAGTCAATTGACTTTTAGTAACTGAAGCAATGATGTCAAACACTCACACTCATGGTGTTGTTGTAAAGTATCACGTCTGCCGCTTTAATAAGATTGGGCTGTTATGATAGATTTTTGCCTGTCATAATGAGACAGTAAAATAGCTGCATTTAGTGGCAGCTGAAGAAGATCAGGACAGTGTTTTTATAGGGAGGTCTTTGGGGGCAATGGAGCAATATTTCACTAATGGCAGAGCTGGTTCAATCTTAATGATCCACACTGTAATTTGGGTCCTTCCCGGTGCATGTAAACAGTTGTGAGCTACAATAAAGAGACCGTCGTCAAGTAGTAGAAATGATTTATGGCCCAGAAAGCATCAAGATTTTGTAATTTCATTTCAAACTGCCTAAATGTTTCCGTAGAGAGGGGTGAAAAACAAAAGAATTGTAGAGAACAAAGCAAGCATTTAACAAGCAGATGGTTAGAATCTGCCATGGGAAAGCACACGTTTTTTACACTGTTGCTTTTGGATGCAGTTAGGTTATGTTACAGTAACATACTAGATCTAGGTGTTGTTGTTGTTTCTCAGAAGGCATCAGGATTTTATGATTTTGTTCCGAAAGGTTAAGTTTTTCCATAGAGAGGGGTGAATTTTTATTTTTCAAATTTTTCGACAACATAAAATTCACTTTTAACAAGCAGCACTTTTAATAACTCGACTCCATAAAACACCCAACATTTTTCCAGTGTTGCTTTTCGGTTGCAGTTAGGTTATGTAACAGTACAATGTTCTCATTAAAAAAAAAATATATATATATATATATATATATATATATATATATTTTTTTTTTTATATATCCTGTGCTTGCCTCACAGTCCCTCAGCATGATGGACCCTCCATATGAAGCACCTCTGGTTGTAACCAATGTCCTCAGCACATTGTTCCAAAATAAATCTGACTTGCCTAGATGAGCCTTTGCATAACTCATATGACTGTTTGTTGGCAGTACTCTCAAAAAGCTTTTTTCACATCACCCTTCCATTGAACTGTGGAACAATGCACACTCTCAGCAGCCAGATGTTCTTGGAGCTCTTTGGAGATGGTCTGTGGTTTATCTGTGACCATTCAAACCAATTCTTCACCTTTGCCTTTCTGATATTTTTCTCAGCCTGCCACATCTTTCCTTGACAAGGACTGTTCCTGTGGCCTTCCATTTTCTAACTATATTTCTAACTGTGGAAGCAAAGACATTAAACCTTTGTGATGCTTTTTTTGTGATGATTTTGTATCCTTCTCCTAATTCATATTGAAGAATTATCCTAGTTTTTAGGCTATTAGTGAGTTCTTTTGAGCATAGTGATGCCCCCGCCCCCCTCCACCCCGCCCTGAATCGCTTTTTAGTCTCACTATCACTTTTGAGATTCGCAATCACATGTATATTGTATCTCTATTATACTGTAGATCAGTGGTTCTTTAGTATTTTGTTGTGACGCTCGCATCTGTTGTAGACATGGTGTTAGGAATCAATATTTGTTTTCCCTTATAAGGATTCATGTTTCGGGCACACAACCCCTGCCCCCACCGATGTCATCATCCATCGCGATGTTTCACTGTAGACATCGTCCAATGCCAAATTTGAAGACATTGCCCAACCCTAGTTTCCACGTTGTTACTTTCAAGTAGAGAATCAAGGAGAAGCAAAGCACATACATGTATATATTTAAGAAATAATTGTAATATATATATATATTTATATATAATATACTGTAAGTTATATATAATTATGATTATATACACATGTAAATATTTCTTACATTTATTCGTGTGTGTACCTGCAGTTTATGTAATTGTAAACAAAAATATTGCAAGTATGAAAACTGCTACTTGAAGAAAATGTATATTTATTTGCAAATTCAAATTTAATTGTACAAAACAACAAACAACAGGTTTTCATAACATATCCAACATGTTTAAGTATATGTTTTATTAAACTATACTAAACGGTTTGCGCTATTATTATTATTTTTTTATATAATCAGCTTTACATCAACATTAGAAAATATTGAAAATTGTTATTTGTCGACAATGTATGTTTTATGCCATAAATACAATAAAGCGTTGTCGCAACATCTGTGAATTTAAAAAATATATATATATATATTCTGCTCTGCAGAACAAAAAAAGTCATATAGGTTTGGAACTAAATGAGGGTAAATGAGTAAATGATGACAAAATTTATTTTCCTTTTTTTGGTGAAGTATACATTTAAAATTCACAGGCATTCCTGTTTTGTGACTACACACAAAAAAAGGAACGAAAGAATCGCTGCTTGCATCCGCTGACATAAGGGTAAAGGTTACACCCTCTTGTTAGACACAATAGTAGACTGTATTGACTAAATATAGTCCCCTAGTTCAGTGGCTTGTGAAACCTATTCACTTCCAGTGACTTCTATAAAAATACAGTCTTTTACCTGAAGCGCTAGACAAAATATCAGTTGCTCGTATTTTCCCGGTGTGTTGGCCAATCTAATCAAAAAGGACAAGAGCTTCATGAATAGTCATTGTAACATTTGGATGCCAAACTGAATCTCTTTGGGAAGGGATTTTATTGCAGGAAAATAAAAGAGCAGATAGAAAAGAGGAGTGTGAGAGAGAGAAAGAGAGAACAAGATGAGGGTATAGGGAGATTTGAAAGAGCAGAAGCGCTGAATCTAAAAGCGTCTGAGATCTCAAAAGGAGTTGAAATCAATGCACCACCACAGTTTTCAGAGCAGATAAAAAGGACCTGCCGTCTCAATTGCCTGGAAACTACTTAGAAATTCTCACTTCAGATTTATTTCAGGACTCCGCCACATTAGCGCTAAATACTCCGGGTCAGGATATCTTTGATGTTCTGCATCAAATGAAAAGCAATAATGGGCAGCGACTCCTGTTCACAGAGCAACAAGCCTGGGATTTTACAGCCTCATCAGACACAGGATCACACCGTTTAGTCTTGTTTGCAGTTCTTTTCATCATAATGAATCATTTGTTAGCTCAAATCCCACGTTTTTCTTTAAATGAGTCTGTAAAGACAGAACAAAAATGGTCATGGCATATATCTATTCATAGCTGTTGTTTTTTTTTCTGATAGACCACCCATCCTCCCTCCGAAAGTCCCTGATCCTCACATACCTGTGAATGTGTACGACATTCTGCTCTGTTAACTACAATAATTACAAATCAATTGTTAAACTACCCGCCAGGCATCAGTGCACTTGTGTATTTGTTGATGTTAAATCAAGGTGAAATGTCATCAAACCGAATTGGAATCATTCATAAAAACAAACATTTGTTTGTGGTGTGTAGATACGAACTGAGGCGTAAACGGAGAGAGAAACAAGTTTTTATGCAAATGAGAATCCTAATGAAAACATATCTCTCAGAAATGAGCTTGCCAGGGTAAATGCCTCCATTTTCTCAGCGTGAGGTATGCCATGTGGGATTTCATTTTGAATATTACAAATGACGCAGCACGGCCGATGATCTGCGGCTCCTTCCCCCTGAGAAAGTCTGCATTGTGACTGTGAGGAGGAGGGAGTAAGGCTGGGAATTGTTAGGAATTTAGAGGTCCCGTTCTTCGTGATCCCATGTTTTACACTTTAGTTAGTGTGTAATGTTGTTGTCAGAGTATAAATAATATCTGTAAAATTCTAAAGCTCAAAGTTCAATGCCAAGCGAGATATTTTATTTCGCCTACAAAAAATGACCCGTTTAGACTACATCTACGACTCCCTCAAGTTCCTGCAGTAATGATGTCACTAAAACAGTTTTTTGACTAACCTCCGCCCACAGGAATACACAAAAAAGGGGGCGTGGTCTTGTTGCGCTCCGACGGAGAAGAGGAAGAGTTGCGTTTGTGTTTGTCGCCATGTCGTCGAAACGCTGTTATTTTCATCTCGGAGTCCAATCATCTTTGTTTGGCATTCCCAGGGACGCTGTACTTGGAGATTAATGGTTACAATTTATGTTTAACTCGGTTCCCGAAAATTATAATCCACATGAAAATAATACATGAAATAAAATATCACCCACATTACATTTTTTTCTGTATTTTTGATCAAATAAATGCAGGCTTGATGAGCAGAAGAAACTTCTTTCAAAAACATAAAAAATAGTAATGTTTCCAAACTTTTGGTCTGTACTGTATATATATATATATATATATATATATACACACACACACGTATATATATATATATATATATATATATATATATATATATAATGTACAGCATAAATGGGTATTATAACTTAAAATGTAATATTGTTATTATTATATATTATTATTGTGCATGAACTGTTGCACAACACAAAGTGTGTCTTTATTTTCTCTCCAATTTTTAAAATAATCAAAATGTCATAGCAGGGCACAAAAGGGTGTTAAATTGCTTCAGACTGATAACTTATGGTTCTTTGTGACTGATTCTTTAGCAAATTCTACTCCCCTGATTGCGCTGTTTGTTGCATATGATCAGCAACAACAATGCAGTTGAAAACAAGGGTCTAGTTATTGTGTTTGTATATTATTTTGCCTCTATGTATCATCACATTCAATTCAGAATATTCAGTAGCAGTGCAGGAAACATAATCTATAGTATTTTTGTGTGCTTTGTCTGCATCTATGCAGGACCGAAGACGTTCAAGTTCAAGATGTTCAGAACTGTCAAAGGAATGAAAATCAATCAAAAAAATTGAACTGGTTATGAATAAGAACCTTTTATCAAACCCGATCCTAGATATCGGATACAAGCTCGGAGAGAGCGTCTGCGTGTCGAGTCAGGAACCAGCTGTGAGCATTTGCAAAGCGACTGAATGCTAATCCTGTGAAAGAAGGCAGTTCTCGGGCCCACTTCGGCTGTCAGATCGGCGATAGCGCCAGGAGATAAACGTGTCTTATCTCTTTCCTTAAGATGCGGTGTGACTGCCATCTGAAGTGTCGTAGACACTTGCACAAAGCCGGGCTTCAAGCGCTCCCTGCATATCACAGTCTCTGAGCAACAGAAGTGTAACAGAGTCAATAGAAAGGGCTCGCGCGCACGCTGATGTGTGGTTGATAAATGTGCATAAGCTCTGTGTTATCGGCCTCGTCTGTGCCCTGCTGTTAATGAGAGAATCAGTTAGATTTCTCTTAAGGTCAGTTGTATTCAGCATGTGAGCATGTGCATCGTGGTACTGCTTTGATTCAGCATCCTGACATTTGTCTTTTGTAGCTTCATTTGAAGGATGGCACATGTTTTAATGACCTCCGTTTCTTTTTCTCCCTGGATGTTCATATATATTTATTTGCATGTGTTTGTTATTGTGCATATACAACAACTTATAGAAATTAAAATTCAGCCTTTATCTACTCATTTACTCAAAGGAATGCTGATTTACAAGCACAAGTGTGAATAAAAAGCATCATAGAAGTATTGTACATAAAAAGGTAAATTGGTCACAAGATGTTGCTTATATATTTTATTTTATGCAAAAACAAAGTGGCCAGTACATGAAACATTGTGGTGGTACAAAGTTGATCTGCAGAAATATTTAATTTAATTTCTATTTGTTTGTATTATTATTATTATTAGTAGTAGTAGTAGGAATTTTGTTTTATTTATTTGTCTGGTTTTTAGTTTTTACCTAGTTTTTATATCATTACATTTTTTACTTTTTTTTTTTTTTTGTAGTTGAATTTATTTTATTTTAAAAATGTTTTTTTTCTTTTTTCTTTTTGTAAATGAATTTATTTATTTATGTTTACAGTCACATGTAAATTCTCTGGACACCATTTCAGTGATATATGTCGGTTGTAGGAATATTTTATACGTGGTATTTAAAAAAAATGCTTACAGCAGCTTTAAGATGGTGTCATTCAGTCATGATATTGCATGTATGTGGAGGTGTATTGTGCGTTTTTCTTTTAGACATTTTGCCTTTTTATTTATAGCATATAGAGGACAGGAATGTTATAGGACATGGAATTGGGAAACGTTGCAAGTCGGATTTAAACTTGCATTGCCCATATGTGCACTACTCACTAGACCACAGCTCTAACTCACACTGTTATTAAAGAAACTTGTGTTTTTCACACAGGTGTGTAGTGCAGTACAAAACCAAGACTTCACCGTGATTGAAGACTACTGCACTGGTCTGAAAGCCCTGCTCTACCTCAAAAGCATTGAGGAGCTCCAGGACTGGGACGGCCAGTCGCCTCCTACGGCCTGCCATCAGAAAGGAAAGCCTGTGGCCACACTGGAGGAAGTCAAAGGAAGGGTAAGAGACTTCCCAGCCGATTTAAAACATCCTTTTACTAATAATTACCACTCCCCGACTTTCCTCTCACGTTGTTTTCCTTATTACAGTCCTCCGACATGCCATTAAGGAGCTAAACGCATTTCCCATAATTCTTCAGTTTTAGGAACAAGTGCTCATTAACGCACCATTAGCATTAAACCCGTGTACTTGCATCCATCCATTTGCTTGCTGTTAGTTTGTAAAAATCCACATAATAACAGTGCTGTCCAATACGCAAAGTGGCCACTTGCACTTCTGCAATCTCAAAGGTGAAAGAACATTATAGGGCAGCGCTTAGTCGGTATGCTCCTGTTTTACTTTCTTCTGGTAAAAGGAAGCACTTGGTGCAAAATGAGCACTAAGGTTAAAGTACACCATGCCGATCTAATTTTACCACGGTTGAATCAAGCTTTGACTTAGAGGAGAAAATAATTGGTTTATTGTATATCGTATATAACTCTTATTCCTTCTTTTTCCTGGCACATGCCATTTACATAACAGCAACCAAAATAAATATAGAAACACAAAATGAGATTCGACAAAGGCAGTTGTTCATGCATTTAATGGTTTGTACTTCACGTGTACATTCAGCCCTCGGTAATCTCCCTCATTATTTGTGCACAAGGAATATTCGGCGGCATGTAAATGAGCAAAACTTCAGTAAACTTCTTTCAAAGTGATGAATTAACGGCCTTTATCCGATCACAGCCTTTCTGTTAATACACCAGCCGAGGGAAAAGCTTTGAAGCCCGCCTAGTGTTTTCTAACGCGCTAGCTGCGACTTCTCAGCTTCTGACTGCAAGGCGGCTCAGCGCAATAGTTTAGATGCTAATGCAAAATGAGCATTGGGGAATGAAGCAATAAATCGAAAGAGAAACAGGCAGTGATAAGTGTAAGTCATTTTCATGTCGGCAGGACATTAGTGCTGGAATTGGTGCAATGATAACATTGGTGTTGGGAAAGCTGAAGGAAGATGTGGAGTGTTGTGTAGAAACTTCACTACAGTACACGTGTCCCCCGGCAGTGTTCAGCGTTCCTGCTCCAAAGAAGGCAAAGTCACTGAGCGCACGGGTCACAGGGATGTCCGGTTGACAGGAGGTCTTTTGTAAACTGAGAGAGGGAAAGAAAAATCAATGAACATTAGACCATGTAAGCATTATACTTCACATCTGCTATTGTACTGGCAAGCTACTTCTCTGTCAGATGGATATATAGGAAAAATAGATTGGCATTTCTTAAGGAAAAATACCAGTTCTTGCAATGGAGATGTGTGATAAAAATGCATTCTGCAATTATGCATATCAATCTTGAGGTCCAAGTCAAAGAAGATTTTATTTAGACCAAGATGTTTTTTGATCTTTAGTCAAATAGGGCGTATTATCCTAAATTTATTTTTCATTTACATACTGTTCAAAAGTTTGGGGTCAGCAAGATATTGTTAAGAAGTTAATATGCGCTAGATTAATCAAAGTAAAAAATTAGGATTGGTAAAGAAAAATGTATGAAGATTGCGAAATGAGCCAAGAGCAGACTCAACAAAGGACACCTGGCTTCCTTTGTTCCTGTGAACAAAACTTGGTTCTCGCGAGATCATATTCATATTCTCATCGAATAATAGCAGTGGCTAGAGATTGCGGATTATAAAGTTTTAAATATGTATATTTTTCTTACAAAAACAAATTGTTTCACTTCAGGAGGCCTTTTTTATGTAAAAACACAGCTTTGCTAAACAAATAAATTACTAAAAAATAAAAAATGTGAAAAAGGAAAACAAATGACAGTATTACTGTTTTTACTGACAAATAAATACAGCCTTGGAGAGCTTTTAAAGTTAATTTATTAAATAAAAATGTAAAAAATAAATAAAAAATGGTAGAAGTTATTTTAAAAATAATTTTAAAACATTAAAGGCACAAACATGTCTTATTTTTGTTGGATTCACCCATTCAACCCCTTTTCAAACCGATGTTCTTATTAAAAGAAGTATTTTCTGAATGTTATTCATTATACTGTACCATCATTCTAGTTTTAAAGGATAGATTACAGTTTTAAATATTGTTTAATTATTGTGTATATTTTAACATTTTTCTTATTTATAATTGTTGAAATGTTGAAATCACTGTTATGTTGTTGTTGGTTTTTTGCATATTTTAGTCTATTTACAATTTCTAATAGGTAATCTAATCTATTCCCAATACTGTTGTCATTATCATCAAATGAGACATTTTAGAGAACATGTATTTATTTGATTGTATTTTGTTTTGGTTCTGTTAGTTTTCCTGAAAAGCTCACATTCATAGGTCCAAAGTGAATTGAACTGCTCATTAACATTTACCAGGTCCGAGGCGTTGTGAGAAAAATCATTACCATCCCATGTAGTGTATCTGGACCATTTCAGTCCCTGTATTCAAGATGTGTATGATTTGAAAAACATCTGATTTAAAACACACTGGTATTAATCTTTTAACAGGATGGAAACATTGTATAAGCAGTGGCTCCGTGACACAAACACACATGCTCCATCTGTTCGACTTTCGACAGTGTGAGGCAAGACAACCTTGCTGAAGGCTTCATTACCATTATAGTCCTGCCAGGCAACACTGAGCCACACAGGCAGCCAGACTGCTGTTTACAAGTGTTAATACCCCCACGGTCCGGCCAAGCCGAGAGAAAGTTCATCAGATGACCAGCAGACACACAAACAGGCCACAGTTTCAGTGTTGCACTTCCTAAGCGCAGCGTTTTCGAAATGGCAGCGAAAAACCAACCGCACATCCCCTGAGAGGACGAGGCTCGCTGCCTCGGCAAGAAGAAAAAAATAAACTTGTCTTTCGCTGAACGCTCCCTTAGGCTCTGCTTTATCATCCACAGTGACTTCAGAGCTCTCGTCTTCTTTCCTTCTTGTTGTGCAGTGATCAAACTGTCTTTTTTATTCTTTGTGGCTAAGAAATGTTCTCATACCCCTCGCTGTCCTCCATCACCCTCTCTTATCGCTTCTGTCTTCAGTTTGGCGCTGTCTTTCCTTGGTCTCCCTCCCTCTTTTGCTCTCCCTCTGTCTCTCAAGCTTTATATAAAGCGTGCCTGGGCTGGTGCTCGCTGTTCTCATACTCATCTAGCTTGCCACAGGTGAGCTGTCAGTCAGCGCAGGGGTTGTCTAAGAGCGGGCTGACAGGTAATATCAGTCTGGAGTCCTTTACTGGAAATATAACATTGTCCCACCACAGGTTCTGCATTTCAATTTCCTGCCCATGTTTTCTATTGCCGTGCAAAATTAATAAAAAAATAACTTGAAATACAATAGAGGTACTTCAACTGACATGCTAGATTTTTTATCACAGCGTTTGCAAGGCAAGTAGTGCATTGAAATACCTCGCACTACTTTTTATTATTATTCTCACACTTTTTCAATCTGACCACTTAACACACAGACTCAATTTATGTATGGCCTTAAGTTGCTTTTTGCTTTTTTTAAATAAAATAAATTAGTTTTGACTGGATGAATCATCTTTAAAGTCATAAACCACACAATCTGTATTAATGTGGCAAGTTTGTGCATTGCAAACTATATTACTTGGCTGAAGAGTTTTTTAAAATGTATTATTTTATATATTTTTATAACTATTATTTAGCATTTATAATTAATTAATACAAAAAAAATAAATGTAACAGTTTTTTGAACAATGATGTCTTGTATTATATATATGGATGGATGGATAGATGGAAAGATTTATAGCTGTTATTGAATTGTGGCCGCACATATTAATGCTCCATGTTTCTAAGTTTAAGAAAATAAGATTATTTACATTACATCATTTTATTATTCAATATTTTAAACAATAAACCTTATAAAACAGTATGCTGTTTCATAATGTCGTTTCAGTATATTAATAAATAAATATGTACAGTAAATATGTCAATGAAGGAAGCACTTTGTGAGCTCTTTACAGTTATTTATTTATCTTTCTAGTATCCCAGCTTAATACGCAAGGACAAAACATTGCTCTGTTTGTTTGAACATCCCAACAACCTCAACACAGCAACAGTGAGCTCAACCAGTTTAGCACGAGATCCGTTTGGCCTCACCGATGAGAAATAGTGTTTGGGAAACCTGTTTGAACATATTCATTCATTTTCGCCATTCTGTTCGATGAGGTCAGTGGATCAGGTCATATATACTTCAATGTTATCTGCATAAAACCCAGATATAAATTTTCAATAGCAAATTATTACACAACAAATAAGCAAGGATGGTGCATGGCATGCTGGGAGTGTGGAGTTGAAAGCTTTGCATTAATGAGCTTAAGAGTATGTCTTGGGGCCGGGGTCTTAACTTTGGCTGTCTCCCAGGGCATCCCCTCTCCGTCTGTGGTTTATGCCGGTTCACCCCAAAGCCTCTCGCAGTGTCATGAAGAAACAAGATGAAGGAAAAACATTGGGGTTGTAAAAGACTTTGTGTGTTGTCCTGGGTTCAAATTAATGAGGGTTGAATGCTCTTGAGATAAATTTAGGTTTTCATATTTAATTATAGCCTTCTGCAGTGGTTGAGTGCGGATAAATCGCATGATTATTGTGCTTCAGGGTTGTTTATAGCATACTTTATGGTTTTTATTTTTGACTCATCACGAGTTGATATCTTTTCCTAATGGCAATGTGCAGTTGAAAGAGAAGTAAGACTTAATAGTTGGATCAGTGTTCGGCTGGGAAACAACTGCTTTGAACCAGCGTCGCTCTTTCATGTAGGTAGCTTTGTCACTGCCTGTCTTTGAGTTTTTCACCTTCAGACTTGTTGCTTGACACCCGCTCTCTGTGTATGAATAAATCAGATGAGCGAAAGATGAACATCTTTTGATCAGCCATCGCACTGACATCGACTCCGACACTAAATGAATGTTTTATTTTGTATATGTGACGAAAAACGATATTCAAATGCACGGTCTAACTCGCTTGCCAAGAAATGTCATCTTGTGGCTTCTCATGAACTGTAATATGGAATGTCTTTAGATCTGATTGTAGTTTGATCTGGAATGTGGTTGTGTCATGCATGTTTCCCAGGTTCGGCATCAAGCGCTACAGGGATAGCTCATGTAAAAATGAACTTTCTGTCATCAGTTATTCACCATCATGTCACATGACTGGTTTTCTTCTTTGGAAACAAAGAAAAAAGGTGCTTTGAAAAATGTTTGAAAAACTCTTTTTATCCGACCAATGAAAGTCCAGAAATACTGAAAATACTGGGACATTTTATTAACATGCATTTCACAAAAGAAAAAAGTCCCACGTTTGGAGCGATATAAAGATGAGTAAACTTTTTATTTTTGGGGGAACTCTAAAGTGGTTGAAAGGCTGTTTAAACTGGGGATAAATTAAGGTTATTCATTTATTTATTTATTTTTCTAAAATAGCAGGTATAAATGTGATGAATATTGATCTACAATTACACTACAATTTAAAAGTTTGGGGTCAGTAAGAATTTTATTATTTTTAATAAAAATAATAATAATAAAATATAAAAATAAATTATATTTACTGTATGACTTTCAGTGAAACATTTATACTGACTACAGATGTTTTAATGAATGTTTAAGAATTTATTTTTCAATTTGACTCTTCCCGGGCTGGAAATCACCATTTAAATTTCATTTTTTACATTTATTTTTATACCCTGAAAGAAAATAATAAATGTATTCTGCAAAAATCCATTAAATTACAGTAGAAACATTTATAATGTTACAAAAGTTTTATATGTCAAATAAATTGTTCTTTTGAACTTTTCATTCTTCAAAGAATCCTGAAAAGAATGTGTAACTGTTTCTATAGAAATATTAAGCAGCACACCGGTTTTCAAAATTCCTAGTAATAAGAAATGATTCCTGTACTGCAAATAAGCATATTACAGTGATTTCTGAATGATCATGTGACACTGATAACTGTAATGATACTGAAAAAATCTGCTTTACCGTCACAGGACTAAATAACATTTTAAAATATAAAGCAGTTATTTTAAATTCTAATGATATTTCACAATATAACTGATTTTACTGTATTTTTGATCGAATAAATGCAACTTTGGCGAGCATAAGAGACTGAATCTAAATCTTCAAAACTCCAAATGTTTAAACGGTAACGGTAGTGTTGTTGTGTGTTAGTGGGTGACTGCATGTGTGTGTGAAGTTAGATGAGTTTGAGTACTCAGGTTGGTGTATGTTCGGGGCGGCAGCATGTGGAATCTTTTCATTCCTAACTGTCTTGAATACGGTAATCTGGGGAAATCACAGCAAACAGGTATTTCTCCACTTAAGCACAGGACAGGGATGCGGCCCCCCTTCCCTCTGCACCATACGGAGCCACCGGCCCTCCTCACACACTCTGTGCCAGCTGCATGTGACAGTAAAGCAGGCAGATTGTGTTCATTTGCAAGGCAGTGTGGGAAACTTAAATAACCGGGAGGGTTGTCTGGCATTGATAGTGTTCATTTTTCGTTTCCGTGGATTCTTTGAACTATTATGCTGGATTGGAGCTCAGGTGGGGCCTAAGGGGGCCCTATTGCTGGTCCAAGCTGGTCCTTTATAGTTATTAACTGGTCCAAGGTGGGCAAGATGATGGATTTCGTTTATATGTTACATCATCATAGTCTAGATTATTACAGGGTTTCCACAGTCATTGAAAACCTGCAAATGTCAAAAATAATAATAATAAAAAAAATACCATAACTGAAACATCTATAAGTGTTTTACCGAAAATCAATCAGCTGGAGTGTGTGTGTGTGTGTTTTGTTTTTTTGTGAGGGTGGTCTGTATAAAAATCCTAAATGAGTTTGTCAAATTTTGTAAAAAAAAAAAAAATAATAATAATAATAAAAACAATAAATACATAAAATAATAAAAAATAAATAAATACAACTTTTTTATCATTTAAGAATTATAATAAAATTACATATTTAAGTAAATTTTAGGCTTGTCTGAGACTAGTCAGTTAGTGGGAGCCATTTAATTTTATCTCCAGTAAAACGTAAAGATTTGCATCATAAAAATGATACCTGGCACATGTAATGTTTCAACATTTACAGTATTTAATATTCCAATATTTAATCAAAAGATTTCTTCTTATTCATTCATAGAGGCTGGACTGGCCCTGAATATCTACTGATATAGAATCACCAAAATGTGTAGAAATCTTCTGGGTAAAGCTGGCAGACCAGTATAGACCAGCAAAAAATCAACTACCATGTTCCATAAAGCTGCCAAGACCTGGTTTTTCTAGCATGGTGAGAGTTAGTTTGGAGAATCAAATAAGTGAAGTCCACGAGACGCTCACTGAGAGAGTGTGAAGTGGCCGAGATCATGTTTTCTGTCGACACACTCCTGCTGAATCCATCAACAGGAGAATCTTCCACCCAAAATTCCGAGCGAGCCGGCAATCCCTGTTCATCGCCACGGTAATCTCTTAAGCCTGAATGGCAAATGAATATTTTTGCAAATATATTGCATGATTTTACAGTACAGGGCCTTCAAACGATACAAAAGTGGTAAACCAAGGACAATAATCTCTCAGAAATCACTCTGCGTGACCTACATCAGTTTTCATTTTACTTTTTATGCACAAGCGATTTCAACAACGTGCGCAGCTGCTTCGGGGACCGCCAAGGTAATATTGATCGTGTGTGCTTGCCAATAAGTTTTCTTTCTTTTAACATTAAAACATCACCTCGTGCAAAGTGCCACAGTCCGGAAGTCTTACCTCCTTGTGGAATGAAAGCGGTTTAAGACCGGAGCAGATTAGACTCTAAAGAGTAGCCACTCCTCAGAAAGGAAGCAGCGTGTCTTTAATGCCTTTGTTGTGCTCTCTTGTGAGTGTGTGTACTTCTCTGATGGTCTAATGAGGGACGCAGCGCTCATGCTTTGGCACACATGGCATCTGAAGCCCAGTGAATCAGTAATCACTAGTAAGCATAAATACCCGTCTCCTTGGTGAGAACAACTTAAAGGAGAACACATGACTGCATGAAAGGAAGAGCGTGCTTTAGAATTCAACATAATTGAGTATGACAGGAAATACTACTGGTTACCTCAAAGAAAATGCAACCAAATCAACAAAGATATCAGGCATCTGTTTTTGGAGCGCATATAGTATAACAAATATCCAGAGAAGAATGTGGGCCACAAAGTCTTCCACTAATTTTATTTTTTACTACTTAACATAATTCCTTCACTGAATTGCTAGAACCAGTGTTGTTTTAGTACTATTTATATAGTAGAATATATACTATTATTATTTATATTATATGTTATTATAATATTTGTATTATTTTAATATAATTATAATAATTATAGTTATTTAATATTATTATAATTGATAATTATATTTATTTCTTTATTTTTAATAATTGGAATAAATTATGTTATGTTTAAGGTAGATGCCATGCCAGGATGTACAAGTTTTTCATCTAATATATAAATATGTATGTATATATATATTACATCCAAAAATATTTTTTATATATATATTACGCCCAGAAATAATTTTTTACAGTTTTAGTTTAAAACTTACTTATTATTGTTTATAGTATTTAGTAATTTATTTTTATTATTATTATTTATAATAAAATATATTTAATATTACTATAGTTCAACTTAATTTTAGTTGTATTTATTTATTTATTTTTTTGTAGATTTTTCAGCTAATATTTATTATTATGGACTAACTGTCTTTCATTTATCGATTTTTAGTTTTGTTTTTAGTTAACAATAACAATGCTTATTATTATAGTTATACTATAAACTATATGTATACTATTATAGTATTTATTAATATTTTCTTCTTCGTCTACTACTACTTTTTATTATTATTATTATTATTATTATTATAGTATACTATATTATTTATTACAATTTCCATTTTTTTTCTAATGTTTTTCATCTAATATTTATATTTTAGTTTTTAATATTTTATTCCAGCATAATTTCAATTACCATGTAAAAAAAAAAAAAAAAAGATTTTAGTTAACAACAACAACACTGGCTGAAGTGTTGGTGTGTGCAGTTCATTGTTTCTTTCTTGTTCCCCAATAGAGTCTGCCCAGTTTTGGACCATACCTGCAGGAAAAGAAGGAAGCGATTGCAAACCACAAAAAGAAACTGAGAGACTTCGCTGACAACACTGTTTCCACCAAAGCAATGAGAGTTTACACTCCCAAGGGTCCTGTGCCAAGAGTTAAAGTGGGCTTTCTTGTATTATACACCTGCTTACATATCGTTAAAGCGTTAAAACTTTTTTTCTTCAGAAGGCTTTTACCTTTGGTCTGAAGTTCCAATATGTTTGTGTTTTTATGTTCAGGATGTGATAGCCAAAGCTCTGAAACACATCGGTGCCTATCAAGAGCTCAACGTTGAGGAGCAAGTGCAAGCTCTTATCGATCCGGAGATGTGCATTAACTGTGGGAAGTGCTACATGACCTGTAACGACGCTGGATACCAGGTGCGTCCCTCCCTCCATCCGTCCGCCCACCCGCGCAGAGACACGCGTACACACGGCCTGTTTGTTCCCACACACTCTGGCTGTTCAATTACAGCTCCTGGCCTCTCCAGAGCTCAAAGACTTCAGCTAGTAGCTTTATAAACTGAGAAAGAACCATTTCCAGCTCTCAACAACCAGCAGTTTTCAGCTTTAGCTAACAAAGTAAGGTTTACATTAGTAAAAACAACGAAGCATTCTAAAAAGTCAATACTAAAAAATGCTATACCAAGTACTAAACTAAAACCAATATAGCGATATTTAAAGTTCTACCCTGACATACATATGTGCATAAAAAGTGCCTAAATAAATCAAGTGCTGCTATAGTACCTCTTACTGGCAGGCTAAAGATGTCTCATTAGCGCACCTGATTTTCTATTTAGAAACTATTGAATATTAGCACTGAGAACTGTGATGTCCCCTTGTGCTTCAGCCTGCAGAAGAACGGCAAGTGAGATGGCTCTGACAGTTTTATTAAAGTATTCATCTCACCCTCTCCTGTTAAATAAATGTCCCTTGCAATTTATCATAAGGGTATTGATGAAGTAGAGTGCGGGTTTTATCAAAGCAGTAATTGTTCACAGTGACGCTCATTGTCTGTGAGTGGATCTCTAAGAGGAATTACACATTATTAATGCTTTCTAATATAGAGGAGCATTCATCAACATAATGTGTCACAATCAAATAGGTGGCCCATCAAGCAATACAAAACAGCACTCTGTCGCGCCAGCAGCAATCCGGTTATGTTTGAAAAGGTGTCCGTACTCGCTTTAACCGCCGGAATAATGTCTAATCTTCCTGCCATACAAACATAACATTTTACAGATTGTTTTAACAGTTTAATATAACGGTTAGATTGATGGGCGTTTCTTTCTCTTCTCTGTAAAGTATTGTATACACATAAAAAATGATATGTAGCATAAAGGAAGGGAAGCCTAATTTTAGGCCAATTTAAGAGTTTTCATTTTGTGACATTTTTATTACAGCTACACAAAGTTCCCTCTCAAATTTTCTTTAACTTTGCAATAACTTTGGGTAAAAATATTATGCTTTACATTTTTATTACAGTATTTCATTATTTTAGTATTAGTAAGTATTATTATTATTTATCCATTTAAACCAGCTTTTAACTTTTTAGCTTTTATGAGATCATTTGCTTTACATTTTCATTATTTTAATACAGTAATTTTTTACTTTATTTCAGTAAAATAATAATAACTACTATTATTTATATACAATTTATTAATCATTTTTAAACAATTTAATATAATAAATAAAAGGTAGATACTATGAATATTATCATGATTTATAAATAAAATTTATAAAAAATAATTTTTGAATTTTTTTTGCATTTTTGCAATGTTTATATTTTTGTCATTTTTTATTATATTATATTATAAAGTAATATCATTATATTATTAAAATTACTAAAAGACACTAAAAAACTGCCATGATGAATAAATACAGTTTAAATGCATTTTTATTTTTTTTTAAATTTCATTTTTCCTTTTTTTCCATTATGATAACGATCATATGGGCTAATTAAGTGAATTGTAAATGTCACAATACAAAACACCCCAAAATGGCAAGTATAATTTTTTTATTTAGATTTTGTGAAATGTGTGGAATATGACCCACATGACATGTTCCTGACAGGTTTCATACGTCAGTGTGGTTCTGTGGATGGACAGCCAACAGTCTTTGTTGCTTTTGTGTTGTGTGACGTCCAGCCGTAGCAGATTGTCGCCCCTGATGAGGATATAATGATTCTAATGTCTCTGTGTCTGGCAGGCCATTGTGTTCGACCCCGAGACTCATTTCCCCATGATTCAGGACAGCTGCACCGGCTGTACTCTGTGCCTCAGCGTCTGCCCCATCATCGACTGCATCAAGATGGTTACAAGGACAACGCCTTACGTACCAAAGCGAGGCCTCCCTCAAGCCGTGGAGCCCGTGTGCTGAGAGAAAGCCCAGACACACACACAAAAAAAGATAAAAATGTCTACATCACAGCATCGAATTTACTCAGTAATTGCAGTGTGAAGAATTAACTTTGTTGTAGAGGGGGGAAAGCAAATAATTAGATTTAAAAAAAATAATAATTGCCTTATTTTCAGGAGCCAATTATCCAGAAATAATCTTAGGGGTGTAAAGCGTGGTGTTATTTTGAAACAATAGCGAGGCGATTCGTCGAGGTGAAGTTCCTGCCTCTCTTTCTCTGAGGGCTGATGGGAATGAATCTGAGCCGAGGGAATGGTGGCTGTTTATGCAGATGTGGGACGACAGCGCTGTATCCTTTAACAAGAGCCACGATGATGGATCGTCCACTACATCCAGAACGGAATGCAATCACATATACAAGAGCTGCTGATGGGAAATGAGGAAATGAATGGATTTTAATTGAATGGTGGATAGTTGGGCTCGGAATCACACTCGACGTTGTTTTCCATAACATATGATGATTAGAAAAGGTTTGTTTGATGTTATACATGCTGTATTGTATCCAAAAAGCCAGTATTCTTCTAAAACGAAACCTGAAGTATTAGTTACCCACTCTCGTTTCTAATTGACATTAATTGCATTTATTTTGCCTCTAAGCCTTAATAACAAATATGGTTGAGTTTGATTGCATTAGCCATCTGGACAGGGTCATTTAGAGAGCCTGGCTACCTCAGTAATATGCTGAACATTTTGGGTAAAGGTCATCTATGAGTATTTTCAGACATTAGAGATGAAGACTAGCTGTTATTCTTCTTGGACCTAAAAGGTCAAGTCTGACCACCTCTATCTGAACAAATACAGGGTCCATCCGTACCATACCATCCATCCATGCATATTATAAATCCAAAATTAAGTTTTGATATATTTACGGTAGGAAATTTATAAAATATCTTCATGGAACATGATCTTTACTTAATATCCTAATGATTTTTGGCATAAAAGAAAAATCTATAATTTTGACCCATACAATGTATTTTTTGCTATTGCTACAAATAAACCCCAGTGACTTAAGACTGCTTTTTTGGTCCAGGGTCATACACACACACACAGAGATATATAGATATACACATGAGAAAATAATGTGTCAAAAGAAAATTTAGCAATCAAAAATATTTCAAGTTATACTTTACTTTTTCAAACCTCAGGTCATACTTTACCTAAAAAATAAATAAAAAATATATATATCACAATAAATAACAATCAGATTATTATGTTTAACACAGCTGTAACACACATAATAAATTACTTATCTGTAAGCCTACTTATTATAATATGTACTTATCTGTAATTGCACACTTGTGGACTCGCATGTTAATAAAAAGTCTTGTTGTCAATCATATTTGACTAGCACTATTGTAAGCAATTCCCTTATACTGTGTTAATACCGTAATAATGTTGGGGTTAACGAGGGCAACCGGCAGATCCACAACACAGGAAAAACATTTGAAGGAGACGGAAATAATTGAGGTCTCACGCGTTCACCTACAAGGCTAGCAGTTCATATTTGTTATGTAGATGTCACGTAGTCTGTGTTGTTTACAGACGGGTGGAAGCCGAGCGCTGCCGGTTGGTTTGATTAGTCTCCGGGCAGATCAGAGTCTGCCAATAAACCAGGTTCCATTCTGAAAGCGGGCCCCGAGTCTCGGCTTCAGGGGTTACAGGTTAGTGTAAATGTTTACTTCCTCATTGGCTGGCTGGTGAGATAATTAGAATGACATTTTGCATGGTCGCAGTGCAGGATGCGCGGCGTGCACCCCTTCTCGCCTTGCGTCGTAGCGCACATCATTAAAAATCAACATGGCATCAATCTCGCACCAGTGGTGTGAACTCGAGGCCAGTGCAAACGATAATCAGCACTGTATTAAACCGGCGGCACGTGGGGGTGTGCTGACGTCTCTCCTTTGTGGAGATGACAAGGGTGCTGGCCTTAACGCTCTCTTCAGCAGCCAGACATTTCTAAAAAGTCCTTTCTGCCTGTTAAAGTACACACTGAACAACAGCATAATTGTGCTTGTTGCAAACAAACGTATGAATTAATGCATTCTGCTGACTACGCGAGGACGCGTAACTGCGTGGCCAGCTTATCAAGATTCACAGGCGGCCACAGAAATATTGTTTTTGAAGTGTTAAGGTGAACGGAATATTAAACAATTTGAGATTAAAATAATCTTTGATAGATTTTACCTTCATTAATGTTAATGATGTTCTGAAAAACATTGCTCTTCTGTTCAGGTAACAGCTGTATCCACTCTGTGGCGGGCGAAGGTTACGCAGCTTGACCATGGCTAACCATGAGCTTTTTGTCATGCATGTTTTCCCATTAGTTTAGGCTTTAATTTCAATCCATTGTCTAACGTCTGGATTTGAGCCAAGAGTCGGAGTGGAATTTAACCCTTGTGCGGCCCTCTTTTGGGAGTCACACTCAGGGTCTTCACAGTCAAAAGTGACCGGACACCTGAAATGTAACTTTTTTACCCCCCAGTAAAATCAATGGAATATATTTTTATTCAATAATATTTTTCTTTTGTATTTTGAGAAAATTTTAAGGTATTAATTAATATTTATGCAAGAATTATTAACAATTTTTCTTATAGAAAATAGTACATGATTTTTTTTCTAATTTTTTAAAATTATTTTTAAAGTAATTTTGTATTTCAGATTAAAACAGAGACTAGGAGACTAGGATTTAAAGATTTTTAGCGCCACCTGGTCAGAGCAAAGAAAGAAAAACATGTAAATGCATGGATGCAACCTGTTATTACCAGTATAGGAATCCATAGAAAAGGCTTGTGAAGTACCTTATTGTTTCTTAAACATAATTACTTAATCATATTAAGTAGTGGACTTGAATATATATTAACACATTCTAAAGAGTACTTTTTGTATAGTTTTAGATATTTTTGTTATAAATAAGGATTTCATGCATTATTTGCATGAAAGTTTTTGCATTATGATTACAATCAAACCTGAACATAATGTTAGAAAGAGAACACAAGTAAGCATTTAACCTTTTTTGCTTTAGAATTTAATTAAAAAAATGCAATTCATTCAAATATAACAGTTTATGTAAACATTTTGCAATGAACATGTCTATTTTTGTAAAATGTCAATGAACTAACAAAAGGAAGGAATAGTAATCAAAAGGAAACATCAATAACAAACAAGCTCAAATAACAGGAATGGTGCAAAGGACCAAGCCTGAGTTTCTAAGTGCACTGAAAATCCCAAGAGGCAGTGCTTGCTTCTCATTGTTGTTTTACAGACAGCAGGTCATAGGTGTGTGCGTGCGTGTCTGTGTGTGTGTTCGTTTGTGTACACGCGCGCATGTTCTTGTGTGTGTGTGTGTGCGTGTTTGTTTGTGTGTGTGTGTGTGCGTGTTTGTTTGTGTGTGTGTGTGTGTGTGTGTGTGTGTGTGTGTGAGTGCGTGATGATTTAGAGCGTCATAACTGTTAGATTTTTCTGCATTATGACTAAATTATTGAATGAATTTCACATTCTCAAAACTTTGCTCTGTGTAACAGACACAGTAGTTCATAGGTGTCTATGTGTAATTGTGTGTGTGTGTGTGTGTGTGTGTGTGTGTGTGCATCTGTGTGTGTGATTGGATGTGTCAATATCAGACTTTTCAGTATTGTGATTGATTTGTAGATTGTGTACACAAATATACTCTGAATTGTTGTGTTTTTGTCTATTTCCCATACATTTCCTATGGCCGGTCATTTTTGACCGAAGACCTTGAGTGTTACTATTTTTTTTACGCCCACTTAGACTATTCGAATCATGCCCTCAATTTTTTTGTGTATTCACACCCAAATGCCATAAACGTCACCACATTTCATGTCATTCCGATGAAGCTGTGATTTTTAAAAATTTAAAATGTAAGATATTCCGGTCAGAAATGACCGAAGACCCCACAAGGGTTAAATGATGATCCGCTAGGCTGCTTTTCAAATATTTCAAAGACCGGTGCAGAGCCTGTGTGTGTTAGTATACTGTACCTGCATGCACTTTTTCCCAAAGGTTTGAGATATTTGTTGAGTTCTCCTTGACCACATGACCACCTGACCTTTCAAATTAAAGATACAGGTTCAAAATTAAAAGAAAACATATATATATTGTAACACAAAATAAGATGTTTAAGCATTTTAGCATTGTTTACTTACTCCATCACCTTAGCACCAAGTATGTTCAGAAAGGTAAATTCAGCGTACTTGTGTTTTCTGTCAGTGTACATTTTAGCAAGAATGAGGTCTGGTGTTACCGCGGGATCTTGTGCGACGGACTGAAACTTCAGTTGTGGACGTCATTTATCAGGACAGCTGTAATAAACAGAAACATTAGCTCAGAGCTTTGTATTTGTTGCCAGCCGTCGTTCGATACAATATCTTGCCTCCGTCTTCACTGAGCAGGAGGGCATGTGTGCTGAGAAATCGTTGTGCCAGACATTTGGAACTTCCAGGCTAAAGTGACAAATGAATTAGAGTTCCCAGCACCTTCTCTTTAATGGATGTGGGCGGCCTGCACCTCCCCTAGCTCTAAAAACAGCCACGGATCACGCCGGCACTGTGAAAAAGCGCTTCCAGAGTCTGGAGCTTTATGGCCGTACCAACAGGACTTTAATGCTGAGGTTATGAAGACTCACATGACGCCGGCCGGCCATATTGTTGTCTGGACAGTTTTCTGATAGTGAGCTTAGTCGAACAGCTGGTTTGGTGTGTTATTGTTGAAGCAGCACAACTGTTCTGTGGTGTTTGCACAGCAGAGTCAGAACGGGAGTTTGACATGCATTGTGAAGCGTCTTTGTGGAGCCGTGCTCGTACGTGGAGGTGGTGGTCTAAGAGAAAGAATGCATTTCAAGCTTAGCTTCAAAAGGACATGGTCCCCAGAACATCGGTAGTAATAGAGGATCCACCGCACTGTGTAATAATCAGTTTGATTTTGTGATTTTTCAAAGAAAAACATATCTTCTGTCTATCTATCTATCTATCTATCTATCTATCTATCTATCTATCTATCTATCTATCTATCTGTCTGTCTGTCTGTCTGTCTGTCAGTCACTTAAATAGTATGATATTGAAAAGCTGATGTGTTGCCTGTGCTTGAGAATGTTTCAGAAGGTGTGTGTGTGTGTGTGTGTGTGTGTGTGTGTGTGTGTGTGTGTGTGTGTGTGTGTGTGTGTGTGTGTGTACTTGACTGGTTATGTAAGTCCATTGGGTGTGTGTGTGTGTGTGTGTGTGTGTGTGTGTGTGTGTGTGTGTGTGTGTTTGAGGACACTTTGATACCAGAGCTTAACAGGTAAAGGTCACAGAGATGAGATGGAAATACCAGTGAACAGAGCCTAAGGAGGAAGGACAGGATGGTATTTGGTCCAGCTGATTCAGGACTTGATCTCATCATGTGTGTTCCACTGTGAACTTTCGAGAGCTTCAACAGAGGGCGCTACACAAATCCATTCACACAGACAGATGGACACAGCTAGACTAATTCATCATTCTGTTATACAGACCTGCAAAGTGTTGCAAGTTTTTAGCACTTTTCTTAAACTGCTACTTTAATATCTGGGTCCAGTGAAATGTTTAAGCGTTTAAATTACTCACAGACATAGGCGTTTTTCACACTCTGTGGTAATGAGGGAGACAGAGGTAGTCTGGAGAAGGTGTTAAGTATCCTGACTGGTGTGTGAATTTGGGAATTTCATCCTCTCGGTATGTTCATGGTAACATCAGTCAGGTTTTTAGAAATATCAAAGAGCAATATTCTGATACATTGAGCCTAACCTCAAGAGGGTTATTTCACCCTGAATTTTCATTTGTGGGTAAACTGCTTCTTATAAAAGGCAAAAATGACAACTGTATACTTGCAAAACAATAAATCTTGATTGGAATCATAAGCTATGTCACTGTTCGATCTTTCGATTTTGACATTTGTTCAGCTGCTGTGTGAGTCAGTGTGGGTCAAACCCAAGCGAAGCTACACAACTCCCCCAATTCCTTCGTTCTCCATATCGAATTCTAAGATGGAAGTTGTTCTGTTCCTTGGAGACTCCTCGCATTGAGCTCCACTTTACAGAAATTGGCCTCTGCACCATCAAAAGCCCAGCTGAGGACTGCAGGCAGCGGGTGACATTTTGATTGAGATATTTTGCCTCTGATAACATGCAAATTCCAGCGCAGAGACATGAACTGAGCCGGCAGACTTTATTTTTACTCTCCCTCCCTTCGCTCTTTCTCGCCGCTCTGTTACTCGACGCGTGATGCCATCTATTACATTATGGCATCTGTATGCATTCAGTGACTGCGGCAGCATTTTAATAAAGGCACATCACTTTCTGTCCTGTGGGCTGGTCTCAGCGCGTAATCAAACCTCACACACTTGCATGGAAACAACACTGTCAGTCATTTCGTCAAATAAACACACTGTAAATATTCACGTTTCCTCTCTGCATATAATAATAATAATAATAATTCATTACATTTATATAGCGCTTTTCTAGGCACTCAAAGCGCTTTACATAGTCTGGGGGTATCTCCTCATCCACCACCAGTGTGCAGCATCCACCTGGATGATGCGACGGCAGCCATAGTGCGCCAGAACACTCACCACACACCAGCTTACTGGTGGAGAGGAGACAGAGTGATGAAGTCAATCAGCAGATATGGGGATTGTTAGGAGGCCATGATGGTCAGAGGCCAATGGGCGAATTTAGCCATGATGCCGAGGTCACACCTCTACTCTTTTCGAAAGACATCCTGGGATTTTTAATGACCAAAGAGAGTCAGGACCTCGGTTTAACGTCTCATCCGAAAGACGGTGCTTGTTGACAGTATAGTGTCCCCATCACTACACTGAGGCGCTAGGACCCACACAGACCACAGGGTGAGCGCCCCCTGCTGGCCTCACTAGCACCTCTTCCAGCAGCACCTAGTGTTCCCAGGAGGTCTCCCATCCAGGTACTGACCAGGCTCAGCCCTGCTTAGCTTCAGTGGGAAACCGGTCTTGGGCTCCAGGGTGATATGGCTGAATGCATTGCTGTCTGTGAGGGATTTCATAATTATTTAAATTCGCCAAGGCTTATTGCATGTACCAGATTCACATGTATTGAGAAGCTGACATGTTCCGGAGCGGGTGTCCACACATGCTGTCCATCTCTGTCATTTTCATGTTACTTGTATCAAGCTTGAGACTTTTATTTCTTGATGTATTTTGACTGTTCAGAATCCTCATCTTAATCATTCCTTGCATCACATCATAAGCCATAACTCTGCAAAATATCAATGGCTTCCCTTCTAAAATGTTGAAATGTATTTGTCAAAATTAATTAAACTGTATAATATTTGTGTGTGCTATTCATTATTATGCTTTATTGAAGGATCACGCTGTTGGCTTATCATCTTGCAAATGTCAGATTGTATTTGAATCAACCATAATCAACAGATCTGCTTCCTTTAGATGCTTCCAACTCAGTCACTTGTGAGGTTCTGTTTTGGTAAGGATGTTGCCTTAAGGCCCATTCACACAAGCAGTGATTTTGTCACTATGTGGTTATTGACCATTGTAGTCATTTCCACTGCTGATGTTATTGGTTGATTGCATAACTGGGCATAGCTGTTGAAAATGTGATCAGAAGTGTAATAGGTTACTGGTAAAAATATGCTGTTCCTATTAGACAGGAAATCAGTTCTAGTCTAGAACTGACATAATGGAGGGGAAACCGTAGTATGTAACTTACAGCAGTGCATAATGATGAATTAATTTATCATCAGGATATATTTCACCTGAAACCATTGCTTCCGCCTAAAATATGAGTCCTCAAATATCGCTTTCTCCAGTAAAAATGTGACTTCTTTGCATCAGGAGAGAACTATGCACAGATTAAAACTGTTTAAAACGGTTCTAAACAAATATGTCAGTTGGTTTTAATGTGAGAGGACAACAGGAGATGGACTTTTTCACTGTAGCGTTATTATTGATTATTGACTGATATTTTTGCCAGAAGTGATATGTCTGAATTTGTTTTATCAGCTGTTTGGACTCTCATTCTGACGGCACCCATTGACTCCAGAGGATCCATTGGCGAGCAAGTGATGTAATGCTACATTTCTCCAAATCCGTTTTGATGTCGAAACAAACTCATCTACATCTTGGATGGCCTGAGAATTAATATTCCAAAAATTTCATTTTGGGGTGAACTATTCCTTTAAATCTTTCAAAGGATGTAGAGCTGTACTGCAAGCTAGGAGATCTTGTTTTTGTTTTGAACTGCTTCCTTTCTGCTCTTCTGACACCCACATCATCAGGCAAGAGAAGCTGGGAGGTTGGGGGTTGTGCCACCTTGGTCCATCAGTGTAATTGTTTTGTGGGCTGATGGATATTTTTAGCCCAACAAAGGTTGGTCCCTTTTGTTATCTCACAAAGGCTCGACAACCCAGCTCACAGTCATGTCTCTTTGAAGGAACAGCACTGTTGAGAATTGCCTCGGCACCGTGTCTCCTGTGTAGCGAGGCTTTGATCAGAGTGAATCTTTTGGTCCTAACATCTCTTTAAAGCCATGTAAGGTCTGCTGCAGATTTGCCACAGATGTCTCCTGAATGCTGCTACACTTGTCGAGTATTTGTAATTGCTTTTCCGGCAGGTCTAGGCTCCCGAAAACGGTGCTTCTTAACATTCCCACCATCATGGGATCAAGCTGCAGTACAGTGTGTGTTTCCTTTAGCCTGATGCTCCTCGCTCGCTTGCGTGTTATAAGTGTTCTCATTTCCCTTTTAGAACAGAAATATTATAAGTTTAAGACAACCATCAGAAGAGTTATTCAAGTGAATCAAATATAGAAATGCTATCTCGCGACCAATTCGTGCGTATTTTACGAGGTGACGAATTCATACGACCTCACTCGTACAATGTTTTATGATTTGTGTAGACCCCAGTGATGGGTAGGTTTAGGGGCGGGTTAGGTGTAGGTCATTTATACAAAATCATACGAATTGTGCAACTCGTAAAATACGTGGGATTTAGCACAAAACGTCTGAATTTGTATGAACAAGGTCGTACAAATTCATACGAATTAACCACCTCATAAAATATGTATGAATTGCCATGAGATGGGTTTAGTTATCTGGCTTTTGGGTAAAATGTTTGCGTAATATCAGTGCATGATATTAAAATAAATTATCATATTAGCTGATTTAACTATTTTCTTTTCAATCCAATACTGTATGCAATATTGATGCAAATTAATTACAGTAAAATAATTATAGGCTTTTGACAGGTAGTATTTTTTGTATTTCATCATAATAATCAGAGTTCTGCTTTTGTCTTTTATTTACTATGATTAGTGAACATGATAACAACTTTTAATTTCAATAAATAAAGTTTGGGTATATAAGTACATTTTTAAAAAATATATAAAATAGTGCATAACAATAAATTCACTTGTAACTCCAGCCAGTGGCGGACTGGGACAGTAATTCAGGCCGGGAATTTGACTCCACCACAGGCCACCTCTGTTGCTGCAGTCACCACCACCCAATTCATGTGTCCTCCAGACTGCTAAACTCTTTGGCTCTTTCAGTTGTTTGAATTGGGTTATACTTAAAAAATAAATCAAAATCCTTAGACTGTGGACGGGTAAAATAATCAAATGATGTATCAGGAAGTATCAAGGCATTCACTGTTTCTATCATCTTTCCATTAATCTCCCTCCCTCTCTCACTCTGCACATTTATCTGCGTTTATCTGCAATTATCTGCAATATGAAATAAGCACTTCAATAATCTATATTAATTATGCAGCCATCAATTGTATGTCCCAATGATCACAGTCATACTACTGATAACCTTATAAATCATAAAAGCACATATTTTTATGTGAGTAAAAAAAAAAAAAAAAGAGTATAGCCATGTTTAGTTTTGCTTATAGCTTAAACTTTACCTGAAGGTTCCTGCTCTGACTCAAAAGCTGAACTGTCCACCCTCTCTTGTTCAAAGCAGGAGCACTAGCAGCACTCGTGCTACTGTTGCTTACTTTGTCACCTTCAAAATAAATAAGCATTGTACACTAGGCTACATAAATGGAAAATCAATTTCTGGTCAATTAATTTTTTTTGGCACTAAAAAAATACTGTATCTTCATATGTAAAACAGTGTGCTAGTTTGTCATTAAGATGCTCTTCTAAAACATCTATCATTATATACATGTTTTAAATATATATATATATATATATATATATATATATATATATATATATATATATATATATATATATATATATATATATTTAATTGTGACGATCGTGACCCAGTGAAAAACAGGGAGAGAGAGATCCAATAGCAGGTATGTTTATTAGGGTAATCCAAATCGTAATCCAAACAAGCCAGGGTCAAAACCAGAAACAATCCAAACAAACAAAACAAAGGAGGAACAGGAAAGGGAACAGGAACTCAGAATACGAGGAACTCGGGAGACGAGAATACTGGGTACGGCAGGTAACGTAAGGAAAGGACTCCATGCAGAAAACAGGAAAAGACTGGTTAATATAGGGAGGCTAATGACTAATAAGTGAAGGCATCTGGTGCAATTAACAGGAGTGCAATTACTGTGATGAAGGGACAAGGCTAGTGGGAATTGTAGTGCCTACGGTGAGGTGCCTAAAGGCGGGCGTACACGGTGTGATTTTTGCTGTCGTACGAGTTCGCATGCGATTTTTTTCAATCGTGTGGAAATCGCGTATGCTCGTATGGTCGCGGCTCGTATCATTTGCGATGAATTACGAGCCGAGCAGAGTGGCTTACGAGCACTTCCCGACCTCCCGATCATTTTTAAACATGTCTAAAAAGTTTGTGAGCTATCGGTTTGAATTCGTGCCATTTGTGCGGTTGAACGAGCCGATTTGTTGATTTATCTGAAGTTGACCAATCACGAACTAGGAAAACCACAGAAGAAGAAAGACGAAGACGGCAGCGCCACGGCGAATGTGGACTATTGACCAGGAGGATAAACTCGCTGAAGTCTGACAGGAACAGCGAGCGCAGTATGAAGTTTCTAGCAACGTGTACCATGCTTTTTAGTTCTCTCTCTCTCTCTCGCGCTCTCTCTCACACACGCATATGTAGTTTACAGGGACTCTCCATAGACGTAACCGATATTCTATACTGTATATCCCCATACACTACCTCTATCCATCACATAAAATGCATGTTTAAAATTTCTATTAAATACCGTATAGTATTTTTTAAAGCCATTTGGTTTACGAGGGCACAGGAATTGTCCTCACAAACCATGTTTACATTGTAATACCTATTTCAGATATTTATAAACCATATACAAGAACACAAACACACAGGGTGACCAAACGTCCCGGTTTCCTATTGTTGAAAATAACCTATACGTGTAAGAAACAGTCACGGCTCGTATCAATATTTGATATGCAGTTATGAGAGAGGGAGAGCAGTTATATTAGGCGCGTTCCACTTGAAGCAGCGCTGCACAGAATGATCACCTGTATGATATCAAAGTAGGCTACCACGAGAGCGATTCGAATGCATTGTGCTCTCTTAGCGCTCTCGCGGTACTTTAATGTCATACAGTGATCCTTCTGTGCGTGCAGCGGAGCTTCAAGCTAAAGCGTCTATCAACTTCGTGCGATTGCTTCTGGAATTCGCGGGTTGTAAAATCGTGTCGTATATCATCTCGTCCGTACGATTTTCAGATAAACTCACTCGTGCCGTGTGCGTGGAAATACGATCTTCCGACCATCCGAATTCGCACTGTGTACGCCCGCCTTAAGGGAAAGTGAGCCCACTAGTGGACACCCATAAGTGAAACCCATACACTGAAAAAATAAATAAATTAATAAAATATAAATACAAATTGGATTGGCTTGTATAGGTAAACACAATTTCAGTGTTTCTGCTTTAAAATTTCACATTTAATTGTTTTATTACAGTTTTTTGTAATGATTTGTGAAATTAGCTAGCAATTTCTGTGTGAAAATTGTTTTACTACCAATATTTTATTTTTATGTATTTTTTTAACTGTAAGTGACTTCGACTTGGCAGTCTACATAGACAAAAGCATTGCACTCCACACAGGAAACTCAATTCACAATTGATTCTAATAGAGTTTGAAGCTAGTGGCACAATGCATCACAAAACATAAAAAAGCGCAAACACAAAAATAGGGTAAAAAGTCTGTTTTTGGTTAGATTATAGATTTTTAATGATTGTTTCAGAACCAAGTGCATTTATAATCAACATTTGTATAAAATGCATTTTCAGAAACGTGCCACCATGCCTCCTCAGACATCACATCTCCATTAAAGAGCTTCTGGAATTTCCCACGTTTTTAGCAAAGGCCTTGTTTTTTTTTGTTGTTTTTTTTTTTCAAAGAGAGTGGCAGGGCCAAGGGAACCCTGGGTTTGGAGAGACACCGGAGTGCAGTCGGGTTTCCACATCCCATCCTGCACTGGTCTCGAGTCGACCCTTTAGGGAAGCAGCAGGAATGGAGGATTGTTTCAGGAGAAAGTGCTAATATCTTAGCAAACCCTAAAAGACATCAATTAATGGTTGCGCAAAGGCCCGGTGCTCTGGTGTCCTCGCGGCGAGGCCTGTGGGGGCGGAGCGGGCAGCCTTTTAAAGCGCTGGAGAAAGCAGATGTCTCTAAAGTGGTCCCCGGACAGACACACTGATAAATGCTAATGGAAGTGATTACCTCAGACAGCAAATGGACCTTTTTGACAGAGTATCGGCAGAAGCCAAAACAAGCTTATGGGTGCAGTTTGGGTCGGGTGGGATGGACATAGATTAGACTTTATTGTTAGCCTCAGGTGGACCTTTCCAGTTGAGTGCAAGAAAGAGCAGCGTTAAATGTGAGAGTGAATCCATGTTGTTAGATTTAATTTATATTTGCATTGCTGGTGTATTTCCTTGATAATTTATGCAACTATTTTTTACTGTATTTTACTGTTTGCTAAATGTCACAATTATTGAATGGCTGTGCTCTAATTAATCTTGACGTTTTATCTGAACTTCATATCGGATTCATTTAGATTTGAATGGTCCAAAATGTTTTGGGTTCATCTAAATTTGAGGGTATCGTTTTATTTTATTTTATTAAAATTAAATAAAACAAAATATAAAATAAAACCCTTAAGGTTAGATGATACCTTCAAAATTGACCTGTGGCTTTTTTTTATTTAATGCTTATTTTTCATTACTGAATAATTAAAATAATTAATTCAATGAAATAATTACATTTGAATTTTGAGTTTGTATGTTATGAAAAACCTGTCAATTAAAAATTCAAGTTATACAAATTTAAATTGTAATTTGTAGAATTAAAGTGCAATTCAGATGTTTCTATTTACATAGATACATTTAAACATATAGCTCTAAAGTTACATTTACATCAAATGTTTACTTAGCATTTTGCATTATTGACACTTTTTATAAAATAAAATTAAATTAAAAAAATTATATCAGATGTGTTTCATATTCTGCAAATATCAGATGACATTTCCTTGGACAGATGACATGGTTTAAGTTTCCCCTGCTTCTTACCCCAGGTTTGAACCCTCTTATTTTATTGAAAATTTTGAAAGTATTATGACTAATACCGGGGTAAGATGACCCCTTTTATAATTTTCAATTAAATTTGAGGTCTCTTTTGGCCGTTAAGCAACCACCCTAACCTAACATTGTGGCAACAGCAGTAGCACAGGCCAAGATCTAGTTAGACTTTCATTATCCAGTGCATTTTTATTTCGTATCTCCAGGACCTCAAGAGCCTCACTAAAGCAAGAGTGTCTATTCATGCAGACAGTCCATGTAAAAGATAAATGAGACATGTGCCATTACAGATCACAGCAAGACACGTCACAGGGAGGATGTTGTGTGGACCGATGGAGCCGGTCTCTGCTGTGCATTCAATGACCCTCAGCAAGAGAAACTCCGAGCACATGCTAACTCCGCTGATCCTGTCTGCACCGCTGGATGCATCCAGAGAGAGAGAGCGGGAGCTGCATCCGTAACCTATAGGAGGTGAAAAATACCCTTGGCATTATCCTCCCTACCAAGTGTGCAAACAACCCTGAGCCTGGAGTCGCTCTGCAGGGGCGCTGGCAGAATCCTGGAGTATCCGAGATCTCTGGATCTCTCAAGTTCCACTCTGGCTTTTTCTGCTGGAAACAATCAATAATTCTCCAGGATTCTACAATTCCTCATGTCTGAAACAGTTGTATTCTGTTTTTTTTTTTTTAAATAAGCAGAGTTTGGAGTCTAGCTCTACAGATCAGAACAGTAAGGGTGTTTTCCACTTGCCCGGTTGAGTTTTTGGTGGTTGTGACTTGTTTTGCAAAACTATACACTGGTATAAGACTGATCATGATTTGGTTGGTTAGTATGGACTGTTGGCCCCTGCTGGTGGATGTTCATGCAAGACACTTTTGTTCATTGATGACCACTCAAAAAAGTTTTTTTCTTTAAGAAACTAGGTTTATATATATATATATATATATATATATATATATATATATATATATATATATATATATATATATATATATATATATATATATATATATATATATATATTTGTAATGTTTATTATTATTTTTTTTATTCATTTATTTTATTATTATTATTTTATTTTAGGTTATTATAGTTAATTCAAAACTAACTTTTGTTTTAATACTATCTCAATTATACTGAAATAACTTTATATTATTACGTCTGCTGCCAGAGGGCAGAAGTCAGATTTTTGCAATGATGCATATTAGATGGCATATTGGTTATTATAATATTATAATATTATAATATATTATAATGATGCATATTAGGTTATTATAGTTAATTAAAAACTAACTTTTGTTTTTCTTTTTTAAATAAAATAAAAGTGGGCATCTAACACCTCCTTTTCATTTAGTTTAACTTGATGTTCTAAAATAACTAAAGCTAAAGTAAAACAATATAGGCATATTTAAAATTATAAGAATAATTATTGTTTATATTTAAATTACATTTATTCATTCAATTCAGTTAAAATAGATTATATAGAAAGTAAACACCAATTCAAAATATAATAATAAAACTGTAATACTATCTCAATTATACTGAAATAACTTTATATTATTACGTCTGCTGCCAGAGGGCAGAAGTCAGATTTTTGCAATGATGCATATTAAATGGTAATACAAATGCTAAAAATGAAGGCCCAACTTATTTGTACTAGCAGAAAAAAATGTATTTTTCATCCAACAAAAAATATATATTTATAATTAATATTTAAGTGGGTAAATTATTATTATTATTTAAAAAAAAAAAAAACGTTTAAAGTCATAAAAACATGTTTAAATATGCAAATGATGCATTATTTAATGAAATATGTGCTAATTTGCATAAATGTCTAGTACAAAAATCTGAACACTAGATGAAGTCAGTTTCAAATTTTTTGTTTAATTTTTTTGACATATTAGAGTCAAATGTTTTTACAGAGGGAATTCTGGTTATCTTTTTTTGTCACTCCATGATTCAGGATTGATTCTGATTGGCTGTCAATGTTTTAATTGTTCATCAGCTGGAAAAAATCTTTCTGAAAGTGATTCCAACGATATCGTTTCTCTATGCCTTTATCGTTATAGTTGAGGAGTGGACTCTGCTATTCTTTAATATTGAGAATGATTTTTAGAACTATATTTTTATCGCTGTCTTATTTCTATCGTTATCGTCCTTGGTGTGAACACACCTTAAGTCTTTGGCAGTGTTAAACAGACTTAATACTTGTATAGTATATAGACATGTCACTTGTATAGTTTTGAATTGGGGGAAATGCAACGCTCAATATGGCTGCTCTTTTGAAGGAAGTCCCGCCTTCTGAGTAAAAGAGCCAATCGCTAATTGGTAAAGTCACTGTGCCACTACAGCTGCCATTAGAAGTCCCGGTTGCTATAGAATTAATCAGTGTTCTGTTTTTGTGTGTGTGTGTGTGTGTGTGTGTGTGTGTGTGTGTGTGTGTGTGTGTGTGTGTGTGTGTTTTGTTTTTTACCAAATTTCTTACCATTCTGATAAAAGTAAAAAATTCCAATTCCATTTGTTTTTCAGATCCTTCTTTTGAATAGCCATCATTTATGAAACAGGGCTTTTTTTCCTATAATGGTGATGTAGCCATGGGAGCTAACTGCTAAAGCTAACCGGCGTAACCCTGCTTCAGTGGGACATTTTGTGTGTTAGAATCAAACTGTATCTTATATTATTTAGACCTTATCTTAACACAAGCACAACCAAAATCCACTAGCAACTAAACTAGAGTAAATCAATATTCACAAAAACAATATTCACAAACTAAACACAGAAGAAAAAGGAATTTTGATATAATGTTTATGAGTTTCCTCTCTAGTGGCGTAAAGAACTTGCTGGACATTCAGCTTGTTTTGGCCAGGTAATGCACCTTTTAGGGAGATTAGATCTTGAAAAGTGACCTCACCTCCTGCATTGATATCATTTCCAGTGTGGAGTAATTCCATAGACTCACCGGTTGTATGTCATCATACCAATAATCTGTTCATTAAATGAATCACTTTGCAGGAATCAAGAACATAATCACAATTAGCTGCAGCACTGAATATGTCCCCTATATATGTGACCTGTGTACAGGGGGATACATTAACCACTTCAAATGAAACGGTTTGAGGGTTAAGATATGCAAATGCCACCCCTACAATATTAGTGGTACTATGCTAAAATCTCTAAGAACTGGCAATCAAAAGAAAATGAATTTTTAAAATGATTATAATTATAGCTACTGTTTTATATATATACATGTATGTATATATAATTCTTAAAATATCTTTTAATTGAGAAAAGAAAATTGACATTATCCTCAAATATATTGAATGAATATATAAAATCTAATGTTTCTTCCACATTAAAAATAAATACAAAACTTAAAATTTGTAAAAACTGTTAATCTCTCAATTCATAACTTTTTTCTCACAATTTTGAGTGAGATATTGCGAGATATATAAAGAAAATTACACGACATAAACAGAATCTCCTGATAGAAACTCGCAATTGTGAGGAAAAAACTCTGAAAATGTGAGATTAAACAAAAGAGTGGTGGAAACAAAAAATAAAATAAAATCTGAATAATAAGAAGTACACTTGGAATTGAGTTTATAAAAGGGCTGAATTGTGAGAAAAACTCGGAATAAGAAAAAGTTTAAATTGTGAGATAAAAAGTAAGTTACCATATACATACATACACACACACACACACACACACACACAAGATTATTTTAGTGAGCATTAAATCATGTTTCCTCCCCAAACTCTCATTACTGCATGAAATAACTATAATGATGTTTGCTTATATTTACTTATATTTACTTGTACTCTAATACATATTTTTTTTCCATTCCAGTAAAGTGAAATACAATGATCTAATGTACAAAAAATTTGTGTTTTCCATGGTATAAATGTTTTATGTTAATACCATTGTACCTTATTGCAAGGGAAGGATTGTTCTGTTTATATGTTGCTGTCAAATAAAGGGTGAATAAAATATGAATCGGTGATCCCAATCTTCCAGACATTATGCATTATCTTACAGATGGGATTTTGAAGAAACATAAAAACAAACTCTTGCTCTCCTGCCAAGAGCAAACAGATGGCATGATGCAATCTCTGCATATTTAGCTTTATATAGTAATATAGTGTAACTGTAAGTCTGTCTCAGACATTTTACCTTGAGCTACAAGAGTAGCACTTCTGTTTTCTGCTGCCGGGACTAAAGTCAAACAGATGAGAGAGAAAATTCACGGCTTTGTGACGCACTCTATTGACCCATGGTAAATTGCGTGGCTGGAAGGGTTTTAGTTATGCACCTACAGGATTCCTTCTGCTTATGTTCAGACATGTAATTCTGCAGAGGAAGCGTAAGGTTGCATGATTTGTGTTTTTGATGCCCTTTCATAATAAAAATATGCAGAAGTTTTCCCCCGGCCCCGCTGTATGATTAAACTACAGTACTCAGAGATGGCAAAGATACAGGAGGTTTTAAACTAACCTCTGGAGGGGATCTGAGCAAGAATGCATTTTGTTAAGACTCTACATTTACAGAACTACTTATGTGAACTGCCTATTTAAGAAATAACAAAGAGGTTGCTGAATTATACCACACAAACAGAAGTCTGTTACTGTTGCAAACTGACACTGAGGGCGCAGTGGGAGGGATCAACTTTAAATCAAACTGTTATAATCATACTACTAACTTATTAACTGTTTATTAATGCAAAATGACATTTACAATATAAATAGGACACAGCACCTTTTATTTTTTGTTTTGTTTACATTATTGAGTAATATTTTTATATTACTAATATTATATAATATTAATATATATATATACACACTTTATTTTTACATTGTTATTGGAAGTAATATCCTCAAAAATTCAAAATGAATAACATTACTAATATTACTGTGTATCAATGGCAAATAACAATTCACTATATAAATATGACACAGCATATATATATATGATATATATATATATGATATGTTTGTATTAATAGAAAATGGCAATTCATATAAATAGGACAGCAGTTTTTTCTACATGATTTTATTGACATTTTCCTTTAAATTAAAAAAATTCAAATATCACTAATTAAGTATTATAAATATCGATTTTTGTATCAAAAAAATAAAGAAAATAAACATTTTATATTTGGCATAAACAAATTAGGGCTAATTATGATTTATTTTCATTTTTCATTATATATATATATATATATATATATATATGTAGTATAAATATAATTTTTTATATTATTAAATTATAAATACATCACATGTATTATATATATATATATATATATATATATATATATAATGAACTAATTAATAATTTAATAAGTAATATTTTACATTTTTTATATTATATATATATAATTTGTTTATAGGTTTTTAGCAGGGTTAAATTGTAAAATGCAGATGTTGCAAAACAGTTTGTCGCACAGCTAAATATTACAGAGGCAGTTTTTTTTCCTAAGCTACTGCTAAACCAAACCAGACTAGAATGTTTTCCGATATTTCTGTTTGTCTTTCACCTTCATCCTTCTTGTCGCTCTCAACCACGTGAATCTGCTCACACCTTAGGTGGATATCATGTCTGCCAGGAGTCCTCAACATAAGCTATAACTATCGATGTCAAAGGTAGCTGGTGAGAGACCTAAAATATGAGCTCAACCCTTGATAGGGACAATTCCAGAAAAGCCCTTGAGCAGAAATCCACCCCATGAAAAACAATAGTCAGCAACAATCTTCATGTTGGATCTCATAGCTCAGTTTATAAATAAATAGAGCCTAACCAAGTTACGTTCTCAAATACAACCCCCCCCCCCCCTTTGAATCTTTGCATAAAGTATTTAAATGTGTGGGGGGGGGGGGATTTTGCATATAGATAAAAGCTAGTTCAATATCATAAATTACCTTTTATACAGCAATCTTGTAGAGTTTGCTTTAATGTCTGCATAAATGGCTCTTTATGATTTAGTGAACCTGGTGTGAGCGGGAGGACGGGTGGAGGGGTCGAAGGAAGAGAATGAAGATATCACAGTGAAGGGTTTCCTATTCAATGTGCATCTCCCTGTAATTAAGAGATTATTTACACATGCACACTCCTGTCGTTCTCTCCCTGAGCGGCTCATTAGTGCTCTGACCTCTCCACCTGCTTCCTCTCTGACCATAGGAAACAAGGGAAGGGCGGGTGGTGGGAGATGGAGGAAGATAGCAATATGGGGTGCGAGAAATTAGGCCTTCTCTAAACATTAGCATGCGCGAAGTCACCACCCTTCTCAGCAGGGTGGCAGGTTGGAGATGGTCGAGACCCCATTGTGGCACAGAAACATCCTCTATATGTAAAGACATAAGCCGTTGGGCCTTTGCTTAGCAAGAGGGCAGAGCGTGTCCGCTCCAAAATGGGAGGAAAAATGATAAGAGTGTCTGCGACTAAGTGGGAATCTAATTGCAGGCTTAAGGGGAGTGATTACAAGATTTATACCTTTTGCAGTGGAAATACAGGCATTAATTCAGACACTTCATGGCCTGGAATCAGAAGCTTGAGATGACCATCAAAACAGTCTCAGCGGACAGAGATGAGCTTTACTTAGTTTAGACTGTTCATTAAGGTGTGACACATTCATGAAACTGAACTAACTTCTGTGCGAATAGTTTTTTAAATCATTGAAGACGACTATTTACAATGTTTGTAGGTGCACTGAATGCAACAAATTATACATGAATATTTTTTTTGGACTGAATACAGTTTAAATAATGGATGTTTGTTGGTGCAATGAATGTAAAATGTATATATTAATATTTTTGTTGCACTGAATACAATTTAATTTCTGTTGCATTAAATAGGCCAGTTTATAAACTGTTGTTGGTGCACTGAACACTATTTATTTATATATTAATGTTTGTTGGTGCATTGAATGCAACAATTTATATAATTTGTGTTGCATTGAAAATTTCATTTTTGTTGCACTGAATTCGGTAATTTATGTAAGAATGTCTGTTAATAGATTAAATGCAACGTTGATTTAATTTTTGTTAAAATTAATGGATCAATTTACATGATGTTTGTTGATGCACTGAATGCAACCAGTAGCAACAAATATATGGATATTATTGTTCTCTTAAATACAATATACACCATTTTTGTCACATTTAACAATTTACCTAAGAATATTCAATGCTATCTCATGACCAATTCATACATATTTTATGAGGTGTCTAATTCGTACAAATTCGTACAACCTCACTCACAATTTTGTACGATTTGTCTAGACCCCAGTGACGGGTAGGTTTAGGGGCGGGGTTAGATGTAGGTCATTCGTAGAAATTCATACGAATTGTGCAACTCGTAAAATACGTACGATTTAGCACGAATGAAGTCGTACAAATTCATACGAATCAGCCACCTTGTAAAATATGTACGAATTGCCGTGAGATCAGCTGGAATATTTTGTTGCACAGAATGAACCAATAGATTTTTTTTTTCAACTGAATGCGACAAATTACAAAATGTTTGTGGGTGTATTAAATGGAAAAATGTATATATTGATATTTTTTGTTGCATTGAATATGACAAATTATTATTATTTTATTTTTACATTAAATTTAAATAAGGATGTTGGTGCATTGAATATTGTTGGTGCACTTATTTTTTGTCACATCTAATATACATAAGAATATTTTGGTACTTGGAATGGCAACAGTTCAATTGAATAAGACAGTTTACTTAATTTTTGTTTCACTGAATGTGATAATTTACATTGTTTTTGTAAACAATATTAAAGAGAATAATTGAACAGAATACACCGATTTATGTTAGAATAGAAAATGATTGTTTTAAAAACAATAAACATAAATTAATTCTCCTTGTGAAAGAAGCCCACTGAAACTAATTATTGAGTACCTGAAAATAGAGTAAATCCAGTGCTTCTGGAAAGGAAATCTCACCCAACCACACAGTGTTTTTCATCTGTCTCCAGGCAAACGCAGAACAAACAGAAGCTAAACCGCTGTAATTTTCCAGATACAGACAGCGACTTTCAAACCCACGTGATTGGAGACGGCACATGACAATCTCACAGTCCCACTGGACCATCTGAGCTCTCATCTTGAAGCAACCATAGCATAAAAAGACAAGCATGTCAGCTGAAGAGAGAAAAAACGACATACAATCTAAATCAATACTGTCATTATCAGAGGACCCAAGCTGAATTAGATGTCACACCACCAGGGGCAACAGGGTTGAGGCACGCTTAGATTATGAGAGCAGGTGATGTATTGAGATGGTCTGGCCCTTTAACTGAGCAGGCTTGCCTGACTGCAGTGATTATAGATTAGCAGTTAGACTCGCACAGATGATCAAGCAGTGAACTTAGTAAATGGAATACAATATCACAACAGCAGGCGTTCGACTGTATCTCCATTAAAAGGAAGGCAAACTGAGTTCTGCTGCAACAATGAGGAGAACCACAATACACTTAAACCACATTAAAAATGACTGTCAATCAGTTTAGCCAAGAGAGCGATCAGGGGAGAAGGCTAAAATAAGTTGGAATGGTTGTAACATTTTAAATGGATGATATAAGGACCCTTTTTAAAGGAAAATATTTGTCAATGACGTTTTTTTTGACTAAACGAAGACTAAACAACATGTGCAACTTTACTGTAATTAAAATTATTCTGAAAAAAGAACACCATTAATAATAGAAGTCAAGTCAATTCATAAGTCAAGAATAATCAATTCATAAGTCAATAATGCCCTGCTTTAGCTTTGTGTGCTGAAGCGGGAAATAACGATAAAATGAAGCATTTTGCTAGCGACTTAACACACAAATGTGTGTCAAGTCACCTTTATTGTGTCAAAGCAGCTTTACAGAGTTAAACAGGAAAATACTGTGCCTATAATGCAAAAGGACAATAACAAACACTATTGTACAATATACTTACAATATACTAATATTGCAACTTACATCTGACAGAAATGATCTTGAAAGCCACAGAAAGTTTTGTGAATATGCACTTTTTGCAGCAAAACTCTAAAACATGAAGAATGTATAATTAAAGGATTTGCAATGTTGTATTCACAAAATTACTCATTGTAGCAACTTGTACTCATGATATTTCAGCAGCTTGGGTTATAGATTTAAGAAGATATTTTCATCAAAATTAAATTAAATGTCGTATTATTGCTTGAGTATACCTACTGTTAATATATTTTTGTAATTGTTTAAGGTCCTATTATACAACAATAATATTTTCAAATTGTTTAGATTAAGAAAAAAAACTAATCAAATGATGAGTCATATCATGGCATGTGATATTACCTACATTTCTTTCCAGTAACAGCATTCTGGGATTTAGTATTTTGTAAATACACACTTTTTTGAAACAAAATGCTAAAAACATGAACAGTGAATAACTAAAGCATAAAGAATATGCAATGTCGTATTCACAACATTACTCACTTGTACACATTATTGATATTTCAGGAGCTCGGGGTTTACATTTAAAACATATTTTCACCAAAACAAAAGCTGAAAAACAAAATGGTGTAATATTGCTCAAGTATATCTACTCTACTTTTTTTTTTTTTTTTTTTACAGTTTAAGAACATATGCAACACTAATCTGAAATAGAAACTTTTTGCATTTCTTATTCAATTGTGTGTAAAAATTGTCTTCACTCTTGGCATCCTAGTTAAATAATGAGTCAAAAAATGTCATCTGATATTAACTACAGTTTGTTCGTGGAAATTCAAATTGAACATATGGAACTGTGGGATATATTATCTCTCAGTATGCCTTTTTCAAGTATATTCGATGCATTTTACTCTATACAGAAAATAAGCAGAAATAATAAACACAAACATCTTTTATGAAATACTTTGAGTATTGAATTTGTTTCCCACGAACATAATTTTGCATTGTCTGTGATTAGCACTAAAAAAAGAAAGTAGAAAAAACTTGATCAAAAATTGTTAAGCAAGATTAAAAATGCTAACTGACACATAGCTTTGTTCTACATTAAGACATCAGGTGTAAATCTCCTCACCAAAGGTCTTATTCCAGGGGTTTATATGGAAAACAAAAGGCCAGGGGAGAAGACTAGCTCCCTCCCCGTGCCAGCGTAATGGCGGGTGGATACAGATGTCTGGAGCACATGATTCACGCTCCAGACGAGGTATTGATTTGGTCTGGGTCCCTGCTCTGATTTATTGTGTCATTTTTGTTTATAAAGGTAGATCGAGAACACGAGTGTTTCGATTTAAGTGTGCAAAATAAAAGCAGCATGGAGCAACGCTGCCGTCTGGTCTGTGATGAATTGCAGCATCCAGAACCCAACTTTGAAACAGGGTAGAGGATTGTCTTCATCAGACAAGGCAAGACAGGACGTCCATCACAGTACGAACAGTCAACACAGAGACTCAATAACGGCACAGAGCGAGAAAGTGGTGAAATGAAGGAATGCTGAAGGGGGGAGTTAGACAACCTTTTTTTTAATACTAATTGAAAACATGCATTCACATTTATGTTTTATCACGCACAAGTTTAGTTTTTTCTAACTTGTCTTCTACATCATTCTTGCACAACTATTAACGGGGTCAAATGATGCTGCTAAAAAGAACATTATGTTGTGTATTTGGTGTAATGCAATGTGTTTATGCAGTTTAAGGTTCAAAAAACATTATTTTCCACGTACTGCACATTGTTTCTCCTCTATGCCCCGCCTTCTGAAACACGTCGATTTTTTTAGAAAGCTCATTGTTCTGATAAGCAAGGTGTGCTCTGATTGGCCAGCTATCCAGTGTGTTGTGATTGGTCGAATACTCAAGCGTGTGACGGAAATGTTATACCCCTTAACATACTGTGATGAGTGTCCCAATCAGAACACAGGTGCAACAAGACAAAAACAATAAAACCAATTACAAACGAAGCAATTGTTGCATCAAGTGGGAACATAATTACTGATCATACTGACTTATATTGTCTTTTTACACAGTGCATTGCACCGAGTAAACACAAAACCATGTCTGTATTTGCTCAAAACTCGCATTTGAATCATGAGTGGCAAATTGTGAAAATGTGAATCAGAACAGCCGGCAGATCAGGAAACAGTCCTCCATAAAATGCATTAAATACATCTGAATAATTGGGTCGAACTGTTCTGGAACAGTGTTGTAAATACAACTTAACCACTGATTTCTAGTGGTGTCCTCTTTTGGAAGACCAAACAGAGTAGTTTCGCTTTTGCAACGAAACACAGCTTCACACTCGGAGGGCTGAACTCCCCATCATCCACGATGGAGGCCGATCTGTCGGTCCACAGCGCATAGTTGATGTATTTCCTCAGCGACCAGCACGGATTAACTCTAGGCATGATGAAGTGGATATTGTCCTCTTTTGGAAGACCAAACAAAGTAGTTTCGCTTTCACAATGAAACACACAGCATCTACACAACATGGCGGCACAGCATCAACAATACAGTGAGATTAAGTTACGCCTTCTTTCTTTGCGTGAACATCTGGGCGGCGTTATGCAAATCTTCACACATTGTGATGTAGACATGTTGGGGTGTGTTAGAATGAGCCATTTTAGGGGGGTGTGGTTGACTCTTAACTTTTATAAAGAATATCTCTTTGGATTTGAGACTTTTGTCTTTGCAACTTTACAGATCTTCTTTATGCACCAAGAGCTTGTAACACTCCAAAAAGTAAGGAACAATTGAAATCGCATCATGACCCCTTTAATGTGAAAAGGATTTGCTGTGAAACAAGACAAAAAAAAAAATGAAAATTTTGCCTCTGCTCAAGTCCATTATTACATCTCACCCAGAGATTTCATGATGATGCAAAATACAGCATAAGCAGTAGAGTGTTATTGTGCTTTTACTCCTATTATATTCATGTACAAGCTGTCTGAAATATTTTAATTGTTCACTCATGCTCTATTCACTTTATAGCAAACACCCCATAGTTCTTGACACGGGGAAAGAATGAGTGAAAATGTGTGAATATGCACATTACTGCATATTATATATGACATCACTTCCTGACTAACCAAAAACAACTTGAAATCTAATCTGGAACAAATCTCTGAAATACCAACTTCAACGAAATTTCAAACCACATACGTATGCGGCTCAGAGGTTTCATCCACTTTTTAATGTTTCAGACGACAACAGAAAAATTATCTTCTTTTAAAGACAAAAAGAAAAGATCTTTTCAATGCTTGGTCACACAATTTAACAAAAAAAAACGTAATTCTAAAAACAAAACAGAGCATAAAACCTATTAGAAAACAAACAAATCAGTGAACATTCAGAAATAAATGAAGGTCATGGACTGTTTGTAAGTGCATGCAAAATAATATAGCAAAAGAAAAAAAAAAGACAAATGCAGTGAAATTCACTGCAAATATCAATGTTTTTAAGAGAGGAAGGGCTGAAGCACATGAACGTGATACAGAATTAGGTGTTAACTAAAAGGATCAACTAAAAGGCAAAGCAATTTCATATCCAGGAAAGATGGATGGGTCACACGCAAAAGGATTTACAGGGTGAGAAATTGTGTTTTTAACACTTTGCTTGCAAAACAAATCAGTTCTGCCAAAATTATTGACACTTCAAACTTCCTGAAGCTTTTTCCCACCCTGGAAGTGAACAAAACATCAGAACCATTAAAAGGAGTGGAGGGTGGCAGAGACAGAGAGAGAAAGCGAATGCTGAACTACACAAGTGTTTATTGAGCATGCTACAGATAAAAGCAGAAAACAGGAAAGAGAAAGAGAAATCAACACACAACCAAGTCAAATCGTCCCGCTTTTGTTAGAAAAAGTCTTTTAATTGTGCCACATCCAAAACTATGCCGAATCATACATTCCTACAGAAGTTTAAAAAAATACAAAATAAAACAAAATAGACAAGATCTTTTTGTCCCTCTAATAAGTCATAGTGTAGATTGCCTATCAATGTTATTAATTTTCCCAACTCTTCTCATAAGACTTTCTTTGAGTCTTCTCTCTTCTGAAAAGCAAACTAAAATGCTCAATCTTGGAGTAAATGAAGACTATAGGCACATAAACTTTGGTCCCTTCCACTGTAGTTGTCTTTCCAAATCACACAAAGAAGTGATTTCCAATCCATGCAACACTAGGAATAAAGATGCACCAGTTGGTACATGCAGAAAAAAAGCATAACCTTCCACTTAGGATAAAGACAACGCACATAGATAAAAGAAAAGCTAAGATCAAATGGTGTAAATTGAGCAAAATGTCAAATAAAAAGGTTTCTTTCTCGTTTCCCTTCAAATAACATAAGGTTTTACTGGATTGATGGGCTGAGAATTGGCCTAACATCTCATAATGACCATCACTGGAATCACAGGTTTATTTACAATTCTTAAATTGAAATGTCACAGACATTAGGAACTGAAAAAAACAACAACAAAAAAAAACATCCAAGAGGCTTTCATCAAACATTATACGGATCAGACGCAAAAGGAAAAAAATGTTTTTGTCTTGACCAAACTTACTAATATCACACTCAGAGGACTGCTTGGGTTTGAGAATATGAAGTATGAAAAGATTAATTTAGGTTTTGTAAGGCACGTTCTTTTTGGTTTATTATAAGAGGTGCAGACACCACAACACCTTTCCGCCACTGAAGAGGTTAAGTGTCAGAGCGCTGACAACAGGGAAACGGGGTAAAAAATGACCTTGAAAACAGTCACAATATTTCCTTCTTTCAATAGCTTCTTGTGGAATGAAACTTGGGAAAAGAAACTCTTGAAATTGTGGTCCCCAGTGCATTTAAACAGTCAACAGGTAACGCTAGAAAAGCAGTTGGGAGCAAGACCTCTCGGGTTGCTTTAGATGGTTGATTTGGAGAAGGAGACCTTCAGGTGGTGGTTATTACCCATGCTGTAATTGTGGAGGTCGATGAGGCATTGAATAGCTTCCTCGATGGTTGTCATCTGAATTAGAGCCATTTTATGATCTCTGCAGAGATAAAGGCCAACAAAAATGGTCACACAAATGAAAGAAAAGACAAAAGCATCTTTAGATGTAAGTCTGTCAAGAGCTGAACGTTGACAGACTTACTGGAAAAACTTAAAAGCTTTCACAGTGCCACCGGAGTTGGAGAACAGGACTCGGAGGTCTTCTTCAGTTATGTCTTGCCTTCAAAACATGACAGAAAAATGGCTTAGCCCCCCGACGACTGACACAAAGATTGACAAGTGCCGAATAGAGCTTTTTACTCACGGGATGTTTGACAGATGCAGCGTGGCAGAAGGAGGGAAAATGTTCTGGAAGTTCTTGGAGCCGGGCTTTTTGAAACGATGCAGAGGTGAGTTTGTAAAGTCTTTCGTGAGACCCTGGTCATCTAAACCGTCCCTCGGTAACTGAACGGTTTGGTGCTTCGACATCGTAATGCGAATGATCTTTGAATACATCTTCTGACCATTTAGATGGCTCATCGCTGAGGCACATCCAAACAAACAAAGAGAAATGAGAAGGAGACACATGAGAAGTTTTTGATCAAAAAATATAGTAAAAACAGTAATTATTACTAACATATAAAATTACTTTTCTATTTGAAAATTTCATTTATTCTTGGGATGGCAAAGCTGAATTTTCAGCAACCATTACTCATTAAGAAATAATTCTAATATGCTGCTGCACAAGAATGATGTCTTATTCATGTTGATAACAGTTTATATCTGAGGAGATCGTACTCATTTTTGAGACTTTGATGAAAAGAAAATGCAAAATACTAGCATTTATTTGAAATAGAAATCTTCTGTAACACTATAATGAATAAAAGTGGAATGTTTCAGTATGCAGTCTTACCAAGCTGAGCCTGGTTCATATCGGCCATCTGTATCAGTGCGCTGTCTTTCTTATTAAAAAGAATCTTCACACGCTGCACGTCCCCATAAACCCCTGCGAACAGAGCAGCCAGCAGCCGGAGAGGAAACGAAAGAGGGAGGAAAGAGTAAGAAGTGAGACTCAGAGAGTGGAAAGACAGACTGATAGACTCACAGAACATTCATGGAAATGGCGAAAACTAATCACAACCTGACAAGAAGACTCGGATATATACACCCTCAAATTCAAAAGGAATTAAGAACTAAGAAGGAACATAAATACTGTGCAAACTTAACCAAAGATCACGTGCACTGAAACAAATTAAATACTTCAAAAGGCTCAAAGTAAAAAAAAAAAAAAAAAAAAAATGGCAAAAGACTTTTACTCTAAAAGCCAATTAATGGTAATGGTTTAAAGTCAACATGAAATGGCATTCACAATCCATTTTATTTCCATAATGTTATGTACTTCCAAGAACATTCAACAGGAAAAAGTACGTAGGGCTGGATTTGACATTTATCCATTTGGAATTGATTAATAAAAAGTGGATGTTCTATGCTACAACAGAGCCGGATTATGAGTTTGCAGTTGATTAAAGTACTACACCATAACCAGCACCCAGTTTTGAGGCAAAAAATTCATGTGAAGTACACTGCTATTATGACATGAAAGAGCCATTATATTGTAACCTTTCTTAAGTTAACTACTAACTAATTTCTGCATTAACTATTTGTAACATTTTAGAGAAGTAGCCTCAAAAATTACTAAACTAGTTCACTAATAAAAATAGTTCACTACCAAAAATAAGTCAATAGATTAAACCAATAACTGATATTTTTAATAAATACTTAAATTTCTTTCCACTTAATTTATATAGAATTTTTTTAGATCTTTAATATATAGAATTACAGGTCAAAATACAAATAAAAAGCGTAAAAAGTGGTCAAATTTATGTTGAACACTTGGCACTAGGCATAAAAGAAAACTATTGGTCAATATCTACAGGAGCATGTTATAATGAAGTCATCTAGGTAAATTTTCATTTCATGTTGACTTAAATAATAATAATAAAAAAAATCACATGAATAATAAGAATAACAGAAACGAAACAAAAAAAGTAGAGCTAACAAGAACATACCGAAGAGGGTAAACAGACTGTGGGGCGTAACCATCTTTAGAAGGAGAGAGGAGCAAGCGGACAGAGAGAAGAGTCGAGGAAGAGCAGAGATGAACAGATCATCCATAACGGAGGGTGGTTCCCGCAGAATGGTGAAGTGGTCATGGATCATGGTTCAGGGCGGTTAATTGGGGGGTCCGAAGTTTTGTTCAAGCAAAAAAAAAAAAAAAACATGAATAACGAGGTGTGGTCAAGGCGTGGCAAGAAGAACAGATATGAGGGGAGAAAAAAAGACAGAGAGAAAGACAGGATGGAAGAGAGGGACAAAATCAAAATAGAGAAAAATGGGGAAGCGAATGCAGAATATAAATGAAGGGGTGGGGTGGGGGGACAAAAAATATATAATACAGGTCAGTACACAGGAAATGCAGGAGTTTGGTCAGAGAATGGCTGCTTTATGCATTTCTACATTGTAAAAGCAAATAAATGTGCCAGATGTAGTTACCCAGTACCAGGATAAGGATACATTCATACTAAAAAATAAAAAGGAGCATCTGATAATGATAATAATGAATAATAATAAAGTTTTTAAGAGGCATGCAGGAGATTGAAGACCAGGAGAAGCTGATCACAGTTTCAAGCATTTGACTCACAGAGTTTTACCCCAGTTCTTTGTGATTGCCATGCTTGTGTAGACATGAAAACCACCTTTTAAAGTTATGGTGTGGACAGACAAAACTATAGGACTAAACCTTACAGAGGAAGTGGCATTTTCTAGGAGTCTTAACATGTAACATGGCATGACATGACAAACAGAAATATGTAAATGTGAAGCAGAGGTTGAGATACACTGTACAGTGTAACAGTATACTGACCTCTTCGTTTAGATTGCTAACGAGCAGCACTCCGCTAGCCCCCGAGTGCCCGGACAGAGCAACTCTTCCAGCTGCAGCAGCGGCGGCAGCAGCCGCGCTCAATGGGCTCAGAGCACCTGCAATCACACAGGAAGGAAGAAATGGCCATTCTAGTCCAAAAACATGAACATACATAGAGAGAACTGCACAATTTGTAGGCCAATGCTGTATATTTAATAGGCAATCATTCAGCCAACTTTAACTGTAGAGAAAAGTTGAAGAAAGTGTCCTAGTCATCATCTCATGTCTACCTAAGCTGTGCCAGCCAATAAAACCGGAATTACACACAGGTAACACATATTAGTTCTTCGTCCTGATGTGAGAGGGACCAGGTTAAGACCATGTGGGATTTTAAAACCTAATCATTTTAAGCCTAATATCAATAAAATACCTGCTTGATTACGTGGCAGGGGAAATGTCAAATTGCATTTTAAATTAAGAGGCCTTATGAGTAGATCTCTGAGAAAAGGTCAATCAAGGCGCTCAGAGACACCGGCCTTCCTGACATTTTACAGTACTTAAGAGCACATTCTAATTCATAAACACAGCTTTACATTTTCATTTTCTCACCATTCAGACAAGCTGAGTTAAATCAATGATGCTGATTAAAATACTGTCCCCATTCAGTGGCACTCAGAATCAATCACGTTATGAAGAAATTATGGTTTCGGCTCACAAATGAACTGAGAACCAATGGCCATTTTGTCTCCTTGGGTACTCATCAGACAAATGTTTTGGGTAGTTGCATCACATCTTGCTATTTTTATTAAGCATCTCACGCCACAAGCATCACATTTAAGACATTGGTGAAGCTAAAATGGTCCTCTAAAATACGACATCTTGTATATAGTATGGATCTGGACTGGTTTGCAACGAGGGTGCATTTGGGCATGTGAATGAAGACAACAAACACTAAAATAGATAGTAATAAAAAAAGAGGCAAGTACCTGGGATCTTACCGAGCAGGGAAGTGGAATCTTTACCCAGGGCAGAAATCACAGTGGGATCCAGAGCGGGCTGCCCATCCCCAGCAGGAAGCTCCGGCCTTGTGTAGTCCCTGCTCTTATCGTTATTATATTTTACATTCAGGTTGACGAGTTTAGAGTAGTCTATTCGAAGGGTGCAGCAGGCGTTGTATATGTTCTGACCATCTAGAGCCTAGAACAAAAGAGAAAAAGACAGAAAAAAAGAACAAGGAGAGATAGACAGAAAGAAAGAATGTGTCGTCTTCGTAGGGCACTAAAAACTTGCTTTTCACATCATCTTCCGCTGAGAGCAAACCCACCACTTTAGCTTGCTGCGCATTGGTTGGATCGCTGTACTGCAACAGGGCCTGAAACTGATTGTTCTTGGTGAATGTGATGATTTTCATGACGGTGCCAAACTTTGAGAAGATCTATTGACAGAGAAAGCAGAGCATTGAGGGGAGCTATCAACAGAGGGGAAAAGACATTACAAAAAAAAAAAAAACAGCATAATTAACACACAGCATCAACAGGACATACATTTTTCACCAATGTAAACTCTCAATAAAAGGGCTGATCCAAACATTGGTGTCCCCTACCTGCTGCAGCACATCAAGGGTGACGGGGTAAAACATGTTATCAATGATTATCCTCAGCACTGGACTGGAGGCCATACCACCACCATCGCTAGAGTTAGACCCTGATGTGAGAGTCCCACCTGACTGGAGATCAGACACAAGCACTATTTTAACATATATAATGGGAGATGTCCATACCTCATAGCAGCTAATTTTTCCCAAAAAATACACAATTTAAACAAAGAAACGGTCAGAATTACATGCAAAGTAACCAACAACATTTTGTTTTATTACAACAACAAAGCAATATCAAAAAATACAAAACTGTTAAAGAGTTTGGGGGGGAGGGGGGTTCAATTTTTTTTTTTAAGAAATCTATACTTCTTTTGAGCAAGGATACATTAAATTTATAAAAAGTAACAACAAATAGATTTATTATTTGTACTTTTCCACCATTTCAAAGTATCCTTCATTTATTATCAATTTTTCCATAAAAATATTAAGGAGCGCATCTGTTTTCAAAATTGAGAATAATAAGAAATATTTATTGAGCACCAAATCAGCATATTACAATAATTTCTAAAGGATCATTACTGAAGACTGAAGAAATGACTGCTGAAAATTCAGCTTTGCAATCACAGGAATAAACTGCATTTTAAAATATTAAAATCGTAAATTATATTTATAATACTTAGGAACAATATTTCACATTATTACTGTTGTTACTGTATTTCTTATCAAATGGCATATTCTTAAAATATTCATTTTAAAAACCTTACAGACTCCTTATCCTTTGAACAGTAGTGTAAATTTCCGTGCACACTATAAATAGCAGAATATATATTAATTGACTATTCTGCCCAAAACAAAATCTCACTTTTCCAAAATCTGGTCAGCATAGTTGGATTTTAAAGATCAAAAATGTTCTGATTGGCTGTCCCTTGAAATATTTACATTTTCAAGAAAAGTTAGGTCATTTGTTACCTGGTTTGAATTGTCGGTCTTCAGTTCTTTGTGATTTGAGTACTGTATGTAGACTGGCACACTACGGATGTGAGGTGTCACAGCTGAGTAATAATTGACCATTGTCATGGCAGCTTCCTCTGTGCTTAGCTCCAGAAACGCCTAAGACAAAGACGATTTCAGTGACGAGGTAAGATGAACTCAGTGGACTTAAAACTGTTAGTCGGACCAGAAATAGCAAATCTCTTTCAAGACTATTTCAGCTTGCCCACGCACCTGGTTTTTGCCTTTCAGTGTGAGGATATTGGTGACCTTTCCGAAAGGAAGCCCCAGGGCAATGATCTCTGTTTCCGAGACATCGTTAGGTAACTTTCTAATGTGAAGAACACGGGATAGTTGGGCATCGCCGACTCTGTCTTCAACTCGAAGTTTTTTGCTGTCACTACCGTTGGATGTCGCATCTGCCAAAAGTGGACAGAAAGAAGACATTATACTGGGGATAAAGAGAACACATTTTAAAGGAAAAATGTTGAACCATATTGCCAACATCAAGTTAAAAGATGCAGATTTTTAATACTCAGCCAGGACTGAAAGTGTGTCTAAACTGCACTTTAAGTTTCTCTTCTATTACATTTCACACTACATTTCCGATTGAGATCCTTAATTGAAAGAATCCAAGTAACAAAGCTTCCCTTAATTGGGTAAAGTCTTTCCTCTACTGAATGGGATATTGAAATCTATTGCTGGAGAAGCTGTAATAAGATGCAGATAATCGCAATTCCGGTCACATGCTTTTAAGAGTGGGTGCCCACCTACAGGAAAGCGTAAAGTTATTCCCAGATAGGATCTTCTCAGATCAGATTTCCCACTGAAACATCTGTTATAATTGGATTATTTTAATGCTGTTCACGGTTGTGAAAACTGTATATTTTGGAAAGGGGGGAAGTCAGGAACACTTACCGCTTATACTGCTCAGCCCAGAACTGGGGCTGTTATACATGCTGCCGGCCAGCAGCTCATCTGATCCTCTCTGCGGAGAAACACAAAGAGAAAACTAAAATCCTGCTCTACAATAAAGATGTCCTCCTTTCACAATCCCCTCAACCAAACAATGAAATACAGCTCTCTGCGGACAGCTTAAGGAATCACAGCACATAAAACACACGTCCACACGCTTCTGCCTTTCCGCCTTATTTTTCTAGATTGTTGCTTTAATCTTGTTGAGTCTAAGATGTCAGATGCTGTCATCTCTTCCTGAGCTGCCCACGTTCCCGAAGGGCCCTGGCGCGATCAGGCCACCGCTTGAAGTGCAGCTAAAAGTGACGGATGGGACAGCAGGCAAATGGTGAATGTCGCAAAACAAACTTCCTAATAGGATCATCTCAGGTCCTGCCTTCCAAAAATTCCACCGAATGGTTCTTTATGAACGCTGCTTTTACGGCGCCACTGAAGTCGCTGCCGAGCCTGCCTTCTGGGCATCGACACGACAAACAATCAAGAGAATGGTGAAGTTTCACAACGAAACGACCGAAAGCAGAAGAATGCATTAAGAGATGGCAAGGTCTTTACAGACAAGCCTCAGCATCAAAGCTGATTAGAACAGACGGGAAAAAAGCAGGTCTTTAAAGCAATAAGATCAAATGCTTCTTTTTCCACCTGCTTTCCCAGAAAGATTGTCTAACATTGTTTTTCAGGGAGGAAAATTCTGTTGTTGGCAAACAAAACGAGTTAAAAGGCCTGTGTTCAGAAGTCATCTCTTGAAAAGAATAAGTTCTTCTCTAACTATCCTGGACATAAACTGCCCCCATTCAATAACTACCAGGCTAATTTTTTGAAAAGCGGAGATGGAGACCTGTAACAGGCCTGTGTCTAATATATAAGGGACAATTCTACATTTCCACAAAACACTTTTCTTTCAACGACAAAGAATCAGCTACATAATAATATCCAATAATGCACTTTAATGGCTTGGCAATTCTTTGTCCATTCAAAAACAAATAATGTTTGCATCACCCAAGGCTTCTTTGTCTTTTTTCATGTGGCTTTGATGCCACACAATACGCAAATAAGTTTAAAAAAATAAGAGGGGAAATTAATGCCAAACCTTGTGAAGACAAATTATGTTCCTGACAGCAATACTAAAAAAAGCATATATTGTATTTTTGAATGAGGTGACAGAGACATTGGCAAAGACATACTCCAGGCTACAGCTTGCAAGTCCAACAGGACAGCAAAAAATTAAAGACAAGCCGACACCATCCTTCTAACTTTCAGTGACGCAAATTTATTAAGGTCAGTACTAGTAGTCTACCACCAAAAAATAAGGGAATAGTAAATATCTTAAATAAAAAGAATTGGTTGTAGATCCCATTCTGGCTGTTAATGGTTACTATTCAAAGTCTGCCAATGTTTGGATGAACCAAGAATAAGAAAGAGTGAGATAGCAGCAGCATTGGTTATCACTGTGTAGGTCTGAGATAATCACCAGGGCTTGACAATAAGGGGCCAGCCAGCATGAAAGACGCTTGGGACAGTTGAAGAATTTGTCACTTGCCAGATCGGGCCACTGCTGCGTCGTCACAAATGTTTATAATTTGAATGTGTTTTTAAGGCTTGCTAATTTAAAAAATACAAGTGATTTTAAAGCATTCAAGGCGCAAACTATATACAGAACTCGTGCATTGCGTTTTGTGTGACAATGCCTGAGGACCGAATTGAGATTCTTTCAGTGTCTTCTGGCGCTTGGACAGACAAATACATACAAAATTATCTCAAAATACCCATCTTGGGGAGTAACTTTGTAGCTTTAATAGTGATTCCTCTATATTTTATTTACACATTGGATACTAGGGCTGTGTATCACCAGCAAAGTCACGATATGATACGTATCACGATACAGAGGCCACGGTACGATACGTATTATGATACAGGACTGCACTGAATTTTACCTCGGTAGAATTTAGTAAAACAGCTGTTTATGAAACACTGCATACTTTAGGGCCAGTGCTAACTATAAGCAGTTGACCTCTGCAATATGAAGGGCCTCCATAACTGTACCACAGTACAATATAGGTAATAGCATATATTCAACTTTTACATTGGGCACTCCCCACCAGGTACAACATTCTGATTGTTTGCATTTTGTTTTTAAGCCCATAAATAATAATTTACTCATCCTAATGAATTTATATTTTAATGTACTCATATCTTAAAATCATCTTAACATTGATGGTAGGTTATCATTGCACAAATTAATCCACTCTCTACTTTTTAAAAAATAAAATTAAGCGTTCTAAACCAATGCACTTAATAATCAATAATCTTCTGTATCTTATGCACACACGCGCTCCGTCACTCACACAGATCACGCTTTGCGTGCAATCAGACATTCAGGAACAATCTTTTTAGCACTGCCCCGCATATTTTTATAAAATATAAATAGCTTAATCGCTCAAGAGCTAAATTATCTTTCTAAACATGGTGTTAAAATTAAAGCCACAGCTTCACTGTTAATAGAGAAATGCGGCAAAACGGAATTATTCATACGTGCACAGCCTCTCTCCTCTTTCTCTCTCGTGTAAATAAACACTTGATGAATTACAATGTTCTGAGAATAGAATATTGAAGAGGAGATCGCTTAACTGTAAGCTAACAGGTGTTTTCAGAAAGCAAGTGTGTTTATAGTGGAAAGAGAGCGCGTGCACAGGGTTGCAGGTTGACAAAGATAAGTAACACACTTAACAAATATTTACATATTGCGCAATGTTTCGGGGATAACATCTCTTCATATCAGCGGTTGTGTTCCTCTAAGGCCAGATTCAACCTTGTTGTAGCTTACATACAGTCGTGGCCAAAAGTTTTGAGAATTACATAAATATTAGTTTTCAAAAAGTTTGCTGCGAAACTGCTTTTAGATCTTTGTTTCAGTTGTTTCTGTGATGTACTGAAATATAATTACAAGCACTTCATACGTTTCAAAGGCTTTTATCGACAATTACATGACATTTATGCAAAGAGTCAGTATTTGCAGTGTTGGCCCCTCTTTTTCAGGACCTCTGCAATTCGACTGGGCATGCTCTCAATCAACTTCTGGGCCAAATCCTGACTGATAGCAACCCATTCTTTCATAATCACTTCTTGGAGTTTGTCAGAATTAGTGGGTTTTTGTTTGTCCACCCGCCTCTTGAGGATTGGCCACAGAATTGTGAGTGAGCCCACTCCCTTGGATGAGAAGCAACCCCACACATGAATGGTGTCAGGATGCTTTACTGTTGGCATGACACAGGACTGATGGTAGCGCTCACCTTTTCTTCTCCGGACAAGCCTTTTCCAGATGCCCCAAACAATCGGAAAGGGGCTTCATCAGAGAATATGACTTTGCCCCAGTCCTCAGCAGTCCATTCACTATACTTTCTGCAGAAGATCAATCTGTCCCTGATGTTTTTTTTGGAGAGAAGTGGCTTCTTTGCTGCCCTTCTTGACACCAGGCCATCTTCCAAAAGTCTTGGCCTCACTGTGTGTGCAGATGCGCTCACACCTGCCTGCTGCCATTCCTGAGCAAGCTCTGCACTGGTGGCACTCCGATCCCGCAGCTGAATCCTCTTTAGGAGACGATCCTGGCGCTTGCTGGACTTTCTTGGACACCCTGAAGCCTTCATTACAAGAATTGAACCTCTTTCCTTGAAGTTCTTGATGATCCTATTAATTGTTGATTTAGGTGCAATCTTAGTAGCCACAATATTCTTGCCTGTGAAGCCATTTTTATGCAACACAATGATGGCTGCATGCGTTTCTTTGCAGGTAACCATGGTTAACAATGAAAGAACAATGATTCCAAGCATCACCCTCCTTTTAACATGTCAAGTCTGCCATTCTAACCCAATCAGCCTGACATAATGATCTCCAGCCTTGTGCTCGTCAACATTCTCACCTGAGTTAACAAGACAATTACTGAAATTATCTCAGCAGGTCCTTTAATGACAGCAATGAAATGCAGTGGAAAGGTTTTTTTTGGGGATTAAGTTAATTTTCATGGCAAAGAAGGACTATGCAATTAACTGATCACTCTTCATAACATTCTGGAGTATATGCAAATTGCTATTATAAAAAATTAAGCAGCAACTTTTCTATTTATTTATGTAATTCTCAAAACTTTTGGCCACGACTGTATTATGCTCTATTCATTATTTTTTAGAAACCTTGCACTTTTCCCCTCAATTTTAAATGGTGTTCTTGTATCCAAATTAAGCACTGTCCACTGCTGTGCACGTGCCACAATATCGATACAGGGCCAGCACTAATATTTTGAACACAGCACTACTGGATACTGATGCACCAATCGACTGGCCATTTTTTTGCACACAAACTGCACTGTAATAATTTTCCAAAATGTCATTTGTGTGGAAATACTATGAAGCATGTAAACAGCAGTTAACAGAGGCCTTTAACGTAGTGTTAATAAGCGCAGTGCTGCTTTCTGTACAGCGGTAACCAAGGAAACACTGTATCGCTGCTGTTCCATAAGCGCCACCTATTGTTAGAGAGTGGATTTGTGTCTCATTCAGTCCGTCTGATGTTTTTCCTAAAGAATAATTTAATGTGTATCTTTGTTATATATTTATGTGTTGTTGCTTGTGATTGGTTCATGTTTTCTTTTTAACTGACTGTTAATTTGTCTTAAATAATAGAGCTTTTTATTTGTTAGGCTTGTAGTGTTTAGTTTGGTATCAAAATTAGAATCAGGGGCAGTGAAAATATTGGCAGGGCAAGTAAAATTTGAACCACTGGCTCGACCGGCCATCAGAAAAAACCCATAGCGTTGAGACCTGATCACAATTACTGTTCATTATTAATTCCAACCAGACACTGCCATTGATGATTCGCAAATTTAAGTGAATACGGCATGAAATGCACATAGTGTGAGGGCTCAAAATTCACTTTCATTTATCATCCTACATAATGTCATATTTTAGAAACATTTACTGAAATTATGAAACATTTGGGTTAATCAACAATTAATAGGATCATCAAGAACTTCAAGGAAAGAGGTTCAATTCTTGTAATGAAGGCTTCAGGGTGTCCAAGAAAGTCCAGCAAGCGCCAGGATCGTCTCCTAAAGAGGATTCAGCTGCGGGATCGGAGTGCCACCAGTGCAGAGCTTGCTCAGGAATGGCAGCAGGCAGGTGTGAGCGCACAGTGAGGCCAAGACTTTTGGAAGATGGCCTGGTGTCAAGAAGGGCAGCAAAGAAGCCACTTCTCTCCAAAAAAAACATCAGGGACAGATTGATCTTCTGCAGAAAGTATATTGAATGGACTGCTGAGGACTGGGGCAAAGTCATATTCTCTGATGAAGCCCCTTTCCGATTGTTTGGGGCATCTGGAAAAGGCTTGTCCGGAGAAGAAAAGGTGAGCGCTACCATCAGTCCTGTGTCAAGCCAACAGTAAAGCATCCTGACACCATTCATGTGTGGGGTTGCTTCTCATCCAAGGGAGTGGGCTCACTCACAATTCTGTGGCCAATCCTCAAGAGGCGGGTGGACAAACAAAAACCCACTAATTCTGACAAACTCCAAGAAGTGATTATGAAAGAATGGGTTGCTATCAGTCAGGATTTGGCCCAGAAGTTGATTGAGAGCATGCCCAGTCGAATTGCAGAGGTCCTGAAAAAGAGGGGCCAACACTGCAAATACTGACTCTTTGCATAAATGTCATGTAATTGTCGATAAAAGCCTTTGGGTTTGGGTTTGGGTTAATGACTCATGGGTTAAATCAGCCTGCCTTAAATATGACATGTTAAAGTGGAAATTTAGGGTGGAAATACTATTGCATTATATTTAATCATCATGTACATCATCATCATCATCAATATCAATATTATATTGCCAAAATGCAATATTTAAAATGGCTGGTTCCATACAAAACGAATAGAAGAAAGTAATATTTTAAATTTTTGCACAATATTATTGTATATAATGCCATGCTTTTACAGGTGGATCTTTATTAAGCTTAATAGCAAATCTGACACTTTAACTGAAAAAAGCAATTATTTGTATAGCAATAATCAAATGACAAATTTGTATTTGAGACAGCCCTATCGCAGAGTAATTATTGAATTTTTTATCGTAAAAAATACCCTGGTTTACCACACTGCTCTGGTATCTATGGGGTCAAATTTCTGTTGTGGTTTCCACTTGGTCTCACCACTGCAACAGGCGGACATCTATTAAAAACTAAATTACAAAACATTATGATCATATTCATAGTAATGCATGTTGTGCTGATTTGCCTTTGTCAAGTTGCTATTGCACTGCAAAATCCTTCATGAGTTTACTTTAGTAACTACAGATCCATCCACCCATCATCCAAAATACATACCGCACAAAGGATACTGAAAACAGTGTTTACCTTTACACCAACTGCGACATCACCAATTCTGTTGAAAACACAAAGTGATATTTGATCAGACACACTAAACATGTTAATTCAGTTAATGTAAATTCAGGAATAAAAAAGAAAGGGAGGGCTAGAAATTCTTTAATCCGAATATTTTTAAACCCCCTCCATTATATGACAACAAATTAAGCTGATGAACATTTCAGTATTTGATTTACTTATCCCACTCTTCCTCCAGCAGGCCAGAAATGCATGTATAAATGCTGTCTAGGTAGGCTGCTTACTAGGCTTGAAGTTCAAAAAGGATGTTTCAAGCAAATTCAATTTTGAGGCTAAAATACTGTTTTAAGGATGCAGGTCACTAGGTTATGAGACTTAGATGCTCAAAGATGAAAATGAGTAAGGCAGATCACTAGGTTTCGGCATTAAGATGTCCAAAAATGCAATTTGGGTAACGTTAGGCAGGTTATGGGACTATAATGTCCAGAGTGCTGTCTAGGTAACAACCAGCTCCCTAGGTTTTGACACACAGCCGTCTGATGCTAGTTGGTTAACCAGAACTTTATAAGCATTAAGACGTTTCTCCTATTTGAATGCAAATTGACACATTATATAAACACTGAAAGATTGTTTTATTTTATACATTTTATGATGGTAAAAAAGCGAACATGAAATCATATAATTACAACCTAAATGAGGTCCACTGGGGAATTACATCATATGCCAGCACATTAATATATTAATTATAAATAAAACTATTTAAAAGACTCGCTCAATTAAACTCCCGTTTAATCTTGTGTGCACAACGTGAGCAAACACACAGCTAGTGAGGCTAACCTGCTAGCACATGCTTGCTGTTTTTGGACTCGTTTTTGTAGTTTACTTATTGGAATTCTTGCGATTTTTCTTGCTCTTGGCATGTCATACAAGACAATACAACCGTTACAAAAAATATTATGAAACAACGGTTGTTTAAGTTTTGACCACGCTAGCGTGTTAGCAGCGTTAGCATTCCAGCAAGTGTGAAACTCTTCTAATTCGTATTTAAATTATTAATTTATACATTTTTACACATAAATGAAGAGCGCATTTAATGCTCACCCGTCCATTTCTGGTGATCTGTGTAAAAATGAACCAGCTGAAGAGTTTCTGTGTGTGTGTGTGTTATTCCTCCTCACTGGCTTTAGCTGAGACACAAAACACACACACACACACACACACAAGTGACAAAATGGAGGCGGAAACAGACAAGAGGAAACACACACACACACACACACACCTACTGTAAACATACACTACATATGAGATACACACCCAATGTAAACTCAAACACCATTTACTGCAAGCATGTAATATCTAAAATAATACAGTTAATATTAAGCACACCCATACACGCCTACTGTAAAAAAAAAATTTTTAAGCAGTAAAATGTAACAGGACCTAGAAGTTTTAAGAGCTGGTCCTTTAAATCTCAGGAGATCTCTGTGTTGTAGTTTTTCCTCAAATGGAATTCCTTCTGAGAAATAAAATGACACACAAATGAGACAATTTTTTCACAATGTTACCCTATTCAGTTATACAATTTAGATTATACCAGTGTGTTCATACTGAAATTTCATTTTTAATTGCATACATTGTGTTGAATTATTATTATTATTTTTCATTCATGTTAAGATCTCATCTGAAAGTCTAGAAGAGACTACTGTTCAGGGAAATAGGCCTATACCTATAAGAAAAAAATGTCCAATAAATTCCATTGCTGTTGAGGAGAGGGTCAAAACAGAGAGATATATTAAAGTCACCTGACAGAGGCATGGATTAAAAACCAACATAATGTAGGGTAAGCTAACATAACCCAATATTATGTTTTTGGACCTAAAAAAATAATAATAATAAAGTTGCTACCTGATTGCCTAATCCCAACCCCACCCCAACACCTACTCCTAAACCTACCAATACTAGAGTAATAATGTGGTGGCGGGTCAGAACTGGGCACAACACCTGGATTTCTAAACCGCCCAAAAAGTCTGGGATTTGGCTTTTGCCTTCTAGTCACCATTCTTAGTGTGTGTTTTTGTATTAGAGCCTTGTGGGGGACTGTTTTCTTCTGCTCCCGCAGAATTTCTGACCATCATCGCTTGCTCCAGTGATTTTTGTGTCCATATAATTTTCACGCATGATTTATATCAGGGAGCCAGCATCAGTGTGCAGAACTTTAAATCTCTTTTGAATGAGCGCTCTGTGTAAAGGAAGATCAGACATGTGTCAGTGAGCTCAGGATCTGTTGAGCAGCAAATCCTCCAGCATGGTCTGCAAGCCATCTCTCCTCTCAAACCGTGATCAGTCAAATCTGACTCCTGCAGCTCATGTTGGATGCAGAGTTGTCAAGTCCATGTTTTTTTTTTCTCCATGGAATTGGGCTAATTTTAAACTCTTTCCATGGATTGATTTTCCCCCACTGGGCCACTGGTAGGAAGCTTTTTAGCCCTGCCTGCACCCACTGTTTTTTTTCTTTCTTCTGGAAAACTAAAATATGTTCACCCTACATTATGTATTAAATGCATAACATTGAGAGACAGTTTTATAATCCACCTTCATTGTTTCGTTTTAGTTGTTATCACTGTCGTATTAAATAATTTTCTGAACATAAATGTAGAGAGAATCACCTAGCATAATTAAAGTAATTATGCATGCTAACATTCAACAAGTCAGTCAAAAGTGCTGTAGCAGGCGGTTAGATATCACTGACTGTGACAGACTTACATAATGGTATTTTGGCTCCGTGCTTAATGCCCCAGGTGAAATTAAAGCTTATCTTAAAGAACCTGGGATTTAATTAAAAATGACATTTCCCCAAACACTTGGGTCTAGTTTTGCTTCTGAGGCTGCCATGTTGGAATTAGATTCCAGGATCCCTCTGAGCAAAGGGGAAATAAGAAAACTGTCAGCTGAGCACCAAATCTCAAACATTTATCATTCGGTTCTTGGCACACAACATGCAGACGGTTTTTGACACCAAGTCCCAGCTGCCATAAAACAAGTAAAATTTCTTTTAGCAGAATCAAGTGTACGAGAAATGATTTCCAACACGTTGTGTCCTCAATATTAAAAATGTAGGTAAAAATGTAGATAAATATATAAGTAAGAATATATTTAAAAAGAGAAAAAAAATTTTAGATATAGGATAGTATTAGATTAATGGATATATCAGACTTTACAGAGTTATTATTAACTAAAACTATTAGTGAGGAATTTTTGTTAATTGAAATAAAGCTGAAATAAAATACATTAAAATATAAACACTAGATGAAAACCTTAAACTGGACAAAAATGAGAAATGTTGCCTTGTTACCTAACTGAAATAAGTTACAATTAATAACTGGAAATAAATAAAAATGAACCAAATAAATAAAATTCATGAAAAAAAAATAAGCAACCTAAATGGTCATATTTAGGTAATAATATAGCAAACAATAACTAATAATAAAAATGAAAAAAAAAATCACATAAAATTTCTAGAAAATATTAAACTAAAATAAAATTAATATTAAAATTATAAATATAAACATTTATTCTGATCCAAAATGTGAATAAAATATGCAATAGTATTTTAATAATACAAAAAAAAAAAACACTTCTTTAAAAAAAAAGGCTAGAAAAAAAGAAAAAAGCTGGCGTATACTTTATTTTACAGTGTGCCTGAGGCATAACAGAATTTTTCCAACGCAGATGTCCCACTGTCATGTTTTGTGAGGCATGATGTTATTCTTCTGATATCATCATGGGAGTCATCATAGTCAGGAGTGATGTCATTGTAATGTGACCCCAGTGTTGTGAAATGTGCTGTAGACACTGAACCGACAGCCTTGGGTCAAGATACACACCTAAGCTGTTGACTGTATGTTACCTTATCTTATCTGGTGCATCCTTTTAGTTATCTAACACTAAGATGAGATCTGACCAAGATGTGGAATTTAACATTATAATTTATAAAATACATTGTAAGATCCTCAGAAAGCAATGGTTAAATCACAACAAGAATTACATTTTGTACAAACAGGTTGTGGGTGTATTGAACTCACTCAAATGACAACCTATAGAAAATAATGACGGACAAGTTCATAGATTCATGGATTTAATAGATAAATAGACCTCTTCGACCATTCTCCACATGACTACTGACTTGGACAATCCTACAGTAATGCCAGCATGATGTTTGTCATTTTCTTTAATTACCAAAGCAGCACTGCTTCTGCAGTATATTAAAACCTTGCATTGATTTCGGTTTTTCTACATACTGCATACGTGTTCTTGCATCTCACCTGCTTCCAGCATGCAGACCTGCCATCTCGCTCCAGCTGTGCCAAATCAATGTCTTGATGGCTGCAAAACCTGCTAAAGTTCCAATTTAGCACTCTATTGAAAATCTTGCAGCCGTCTTTTGGAAAGGCCAAACACATCCCCACGGCTCTGTTTGTGTGTTCGATCAGATTGTGTGTTTCTCAGTGCATTCTGATGAAAATGGTTTGAAGTGCATTATAAACCAGGCACAGAATGGAACACCATGCAATGACTACCATTACCTAGTATGGATATTCTCCACCAGAACCTGAATGAGTTTATCTTTTATATATATATATATATATATATATATATATATATATATATATATATATATATATATATATATATATATATATATATATATATATATATCCAGAGGGTGTATGTGCTAGATAAATGTAGAAATGTAAAAAGTTTCATTTTTAGATACGTTTGTACTCAAAGTGATATGATATTCATAGGCTATACACACCACAGCTCAAAGGCTCACATCGAATTTTTGGGGACATATTAGTTATTTTCCAAATAAACTGATTCCGACTTTCAATTTCAAAAGGTCACATAAAAATATACATGCTTTAATCATAATGTCTAGTGTGGTTGTGCAATATTGATGATATGATCTTACTTAAATATCTTCCTGTTTAAGCCAAGATGTATGTTGCTTTGTAATAAAAGCAGCCAACTGCATATTTGTACCTAAATTGAAATATTGACTACAGGACAATAAACAGCATTAACGATTCCACAGAACATATTTCTGAACTATTCCATTATCTAAACTGTGACACAAGCTTATCAGAGGGAATTTAGCATCTGATGAAGAGTAACAAACAGGCAGGCGTGATCACAAGGTCATATGTGATCAAATATTCATGTGCAAGTCTTGAAAATGAGACTATTATGTTGGTTTGAAGAACAAGCTCACAGTCTTCAACCCACTGATAAAGTCATCTGTGTAGAAACAACAGCACATGTCAATACTTTCATTAAGAAACGTAGACATTATTATTATTATTATATGTAGCTAGAAAACTGTGTGATAAAAATCTTGTGTTGCCAACATGAGCACCAAGCCTCAATATGTCAGATTTAATGTCTAAATTGGACACAAACCAAAGTGACACATTAACACTTATGCAAATACTGCTATCTTGCTACTCGGTGGCATGTGGTATAAGAAGGCGGGGCATTTTTATTCTAGAAACCATTTGATTGGACAGAAATCTTTTTTGTAAAGTCTATTTTCCCAGAAGACAAAGGTTATTAAAATATTTTAAATACAATAGGATAAAAGTATTTAAATAAATAGTCCATATTTAAAAGAACTAATTTCTAAATATTTTTTAAATACAAAATTCACAGAAAAATCTGATTTGAGCATGCAGTCAGAATTGAGCAGTTTTTTCTAGTGGTGTAAAAGTTATATTTATCAGTGTTTAGGAGTACAAAAGCAGAAAGATAGCCTCAAAGTGAACACACGCATAGACTAAGAGCCACAAAACTTTAATTTTGTTTGCATGCAGTCTTTAAAGTGGTGTACTGTTGCAAAGCGTGTGTGTTTTTCCCTTTTTTATTACCCTGAAGCTCAGACAGGGGATTTTTGGAATGGTGGAGGGAAATAGCATTGGGTCCATTTTTCTAAATTTGATCCAATTTCAATGATTCTCAAGTCTCCCTTTTAGATGCTCATTTGGTGCCGTGCAGAGCCCAGACCTGGGCACTCCCTCTGTAATATAATCATGTTTTCTCCCAATGTGGCCTCCATAATATTGGCACCGCTGTAGCTCTAGGACGCCTTATGATTACGAAAATGGGATGAAACGGAGAACAGCAAGCTGTCTTGTGTCTCTGCGGTCCATCACCTTCATGGCAGACAAGCTGAGACCAGCACCAGCCACTAAATCCGGCCCGGTGCTTCCTGGTGTTTTTGTTCTCAACCATTACCTTACCCTCCATGTCGCCTTTTATTGTCATCATAAGCCATTTGCCTATGGTGAAAAGCCCAGTGCGTAGAACAGCATGTGCAAATTTCACAGCTGATGAGTCTTGCGATGAGACGAACAAGTTGCCAGAGTCAGTTTACTCCCGGCCTTTTGAGGAGTAAACACTGAGCAGAGGGTTGATGAGCTTCTAGCGAGGTTAAAGCAGGGGAGTCCAAACTTTTACTCAAAGGGTGCCTGATTCGATGATGTGGACCCACGGGGGTGGGGGGGGTCTGGGGGTTTGGATATATACATGAAAGTATATTGAGTTGACAGTAGCAGTAGCTTGAGCTGTGTTGAGGATGTAAAAATCTGTAAATATTACCCCATCAAGTTTGGTTAGAAATCTTGGTGTAATCATTGATGACCAGCTGACTTTCAAAAATCACATTGCAAAAAAACCACTCGATCTTGCAAGACAAAGATCAGGCCCTTCCTAATGGAGCATGCTGCACAACTTCCTGTCCATGCTCTTGTCATTTCTAGGCTGGACTACTGCAATGCTCCTCGGGGTGGACTTCTATCATGTGCAATCAAACCTCTTCAAATTATTCAGAATGCAGGGGCAAGACTGATCTCCAAGAAGTCCAAAAGGGCCCACATCACACCTCTCTTTATCACCCTGCACTGGTCGCTGCTTGCATCAAGTTCAAGACATTGATGCTTGCATATAGAATAGCCACAGGTTCATCATTCACCCACTTCCAATCACTCTTACGAATCTACATCCCCTCCAAAGCCTGAGATCTACAAGTGAGCGACACTTCATGGTACCACCACAAAGAGACACAAAATCACTTTCCAGAACATTTATATTCACCGTTCCTGGCTGTTGGAATGATCTTCCCACCCCCATTCAGAATCCCTGACAATTTTCAAGTGAGAGCTGAAAATTGGTCAAATTGTTGTCACTTGTGTTTTACTGCTACATCTGGCCTAAAATTGAATACTGTCACCCTGTGTTGACATTTTGAAATTGCAAAATTGGTATATTTTAACAGACAAGCTGTGGGCCATTTTAAATTCATCCATGAGCTGCACTTGGCCTTTGGGAATTTTTGTCCCTTGGGATTTGGTACTTTGGACACTCCTGAGTTAAAAGGTTAATAAACAGATCCATTCAGTAGTCCAGTGTGGTTCAAAGCAGGTTTTGATTGTTAGGATTTATCTTCTGCTGGAAGATGCTGTAACTGTGAAAAGTCATACACTATAAATACAATTATTTTATTATAATAACTCTTTCACTGTGTACAGATCAGTTTGATCAGCGTTCAATTTCAAACTGCTTTTGGAAAGGCTGAACAAATTATGTGTTTTGGTCAAAATAGACCACCTCATTAGTTTCCATGCAATTTGCCAAAGTTAACAAAACCTCTTACTGTCAAACACTAATAAATAAAAGAGAACTTAAGAAATGTAAGACTCAAAGTTTGCTTGAAACTTAAGACTCATCTACTGAATCATTCAAGGAAAAAATAATTGTTTCACAGTCAAAATATGAAGGAATGATTTATTCCTTGATATATACAACTAATTATTGGTATTTCTCTAAACTATAAGTCCAATCATTTTCATAGTTAATCGATTCTTTTTATTAAATTTTTGAATGTTGGTCATTAAATGATATGGGTCAAATTGATTCCTAACACAACAGGAAAATTAAATTATTACAATTTTCACAGATTTTATATTTGTTAGTCTGTGAAAAGCTACAACAGAGTTTTTCTGTTTTGACATGAATCTTTGTTTTCATGGTGCTGATATTTGGCAATCTGCATGTAAACCGATGTGGGCCAATTTGACCCACAACACAAAAGTTGTACCCAGTTTTTTTAACCCAACAGGAGGGTTAAAGTAAATGTTTTACCAGGCCTGATTGGTTTTAGAAGACTCTTAAAAAGTGTGAAATAGACTTCACATACTGTTCTTCCAGCGCTGCATGTGCCAGTCAAGCAATTGCCATTTAGATGAATGGAAACAGATGGGAAACACAGTAGCAGCATGTCACATGTGAAGCAGACATGTCACCGATGGGAAATTAAAAGTATCCAAAGCATGTGGAAGTGAAGCTCAGCAGAGAGACAGAAAGCCCAGCATGTGGATCCAAACAACAGGAACGATAGATGAGACCAGTGACCCGTCAAGACCTCACTAAACTCAGCAATCAAAGATGAACCGGGGCGACAAAAGCTCTCATCATTGCTATCCAGAAACTCACAACACCAATTTCTGTCTACCAGATTCCACCATTTTTTTTATCAGGATTTAAAAATTGATTTTCTTTCAATTCATGAGTTGGAATTTAAATTGAATTGGTCACATCATGCACAGGATTTGAGTTTAAATGACAGGAAAAGGTATTTACAGAATAGTCACACATTTTTCAACAAAAATATACATAAATTACAGTAATTTGGATCAATTTAGTCCTTGATGTTTAGACTACAAATAAAATAGCATTTCATTTTGAGTACAGTATCACATGAAAGGTAATATATTTATAAATACATTTCATATATTTATATTTGTGTGTTTTATTTATAAACATGCGTATATTTAATATAAATTAAATACCAAATTTTATAGGTTGTATTTCAAACATTGGAAATAGCCCAAGAGTTGTATATATAATAGCATGTTTAAGGGAAAATCATGTAGAAAAATAAAATGTTTTAAAAACTGCTCACGGCAGGTATGTGTTTTATTTTATTTTTACTTTCTATGAATCCTAAATTCTGCATTAAACAGGAAATTCATGTTTGATTCTGAATGGTGCACAACCCTGATTAATGGTGCACAACCCTGTAATACATAGCATTGCTCTTGTTGAGGTCACATTATTTACACACGTTTATACAGTATTTGCATAGCAGCTTAGAGGCATAAACCATGTTTTGTCTCAAATGACACCATTCATGGCTTCTGGGCTTTTCAGTGTTTCTCAGCTTTAAGTTCTGAGATAGACAGACTAATAAATGTGCTTTATTGATCTCTGGAAATTCAGGAAAATCGTTGTGTGCAGCATATTGGGTCTGTGGAGTTTGCACTTTGACCTATGGTGGACTGCTGCCAAGAACGGAGTGTTGTTAAAAGTCAAAGGTCAATTATTGTTTCTGTGGATTATAGGCGCACAAAAAACACAAAGGCAGCAAGGTGAAAAAAGTAATATCTCACTGCGTGCAAAGTAAGAAAAGGAAAATTTCAACACTGGGTTGAGAAGCGCTACAGCTATAACAATATTTTATTTTGCTTCTCAATTCTTTGCATTCTGTGTCTTTAATATGTAGGCACATCTAAATACCAGTTAAGACTGCTTCTAATAAAAAATAAACTCTTTAATAATCAACATGTTTCTATTAAATAAGATATATCCAAAAATTACTGTTTTGTAGCTCTCTTCATCCTTACGACTTGAAGTGTTTTTGGCACAAAACAAGCAACCACTGCTCAACATCTTATCATGCATTTACATGTCAGTTTTATTGTCGTGAAGTGCTCTTTTCCTTTGATGGTATAATGGCTGCAGACAGAGGCTGAGGTAATTTGCCGTAGCTGGTATCCCCAGACTTTCTTTCCTTCAAGAACCATTCTGTTGAGACAGCAATATAATTTCACCAAAAGGTAAGCAATCAAGCCTGCATTTTAAATCAACGGTTCCTCTTTAACCTGAGTGACAAAGACATTAAACATTTAGAGTGATCTGCCCATATGGCCAATGTACACCTAAAATCATGATGACTCCCATTTAACAGGCGTATAGTGACTAACAGTCCTCGGACTGCATGGATAGTCCTACTGGTGCTTCCAGGAGTCAAATGTCTTGCTAATGGACACAACGATAACGCTAAATCATTCAGCTAAAGCTAGCATCCAGATCATTTTCTTCAAAATATTTTCTTCCTTATTGCCAGTCCATAATCTTCACCCCAGAGGGTGGTTTTATTGCTCCTTCATAGCACACTATCAGAGTTCTCTGATATTTTTTAAGTATCAACATCACAGTAAAGCGGGGTAAAAATACAAATTTGAGAAAAGAATAGCAATCTTTATTTGAATAATCTATGTTCTTAAAATTCCAAGTGTTTACAGAACAATATTTCACACATCCCCAGAGTAAAAAAAACCTGTGTTTACAGTCCAAATTGAATATAATTCAACAAAAAACAAATGCAGGCAAGAAAACATCTTTCTACTGAGTTGTCCTCACAGACTGCATGCAATAGCATACAGCGTGACCGATGTGGTTTGATTCACAAATAAATGGCTCCTATAAGCTGGTTCTTTTCAGTGAATCAGAACCATTCAGTACAACCGTTATACCGGTAGTTTGATTCACAAACAAACGACTCTTATGATTTAATTATTTTTAATATATCAAAAACATACACTGCTAAACATGTAGTCCGATTCATGAACAAACAATTATTTTGAGCTGGTTCTTTAAAAAGAGTGATTCAAAAAGTGTCACAAACTAAGGAGTTACAAAACCTGCCAAAACCTTAACTTAATTATGCATCAGCAAAATGGACATTGCAACTGAAAATTCAATCAGAATTTAATCGAATTGGGTCAAAACCCAGACATGTAGATGAGGCATTTCAGATAGCAGTGTTTTTCTTCAGACAAAAGTCTCATTTTGCACTCCATTTAATCTCATTTAGAAGAAACAAGTGGCAGTATATCATAAAAAGAAAAATGTCTTTAGAAATTAGATAATATGTGTAATAGGGATGAACACAAACGATTGGATTTGATGGCATAATGTGCATTATAAGGACATAACTCTTGTCTTTATACTGCTCAGAATTCATCTGTGTGCTGTGCAGCTGGATTCTCCACAGGCAATTTAAGTGACTCATAAGCCATTACAATAAGGAATAGAGGACAGAGAAAATAAAAACGTCCTCTTGATTTATATGCTGAAAAAACAGAATACAAAGTGCATCGTCTTCCATTGAGAAACAATGGAAGAATCAGTTTACAATATTAATAATGAGCACTAGGCCTTGTCCTTCTCAAACACTGAGGTACGGGACTGGAAAAGACAAACTTCTGACAGTCTTCAGTGGGAGCGGTGTGCAGTGAATGTACAGTGATGATGATGTTTATACTCTGCAGTGCTTCTTCCTTCACACGACATACTGCTGGAACCAGAAATCAGCGCTGTGTTTCACAATTCTGTAAAGCTCCACAGAAGCCCATGATTAATCAAACATCCATCTCGGCTTGGAAGAGCCCAGACACTTTAATCATTTCACATACTTGTGTGTTTAGCTGTAATAATTTGACTCTATCATGCTAGGACAGTTCCTGCAGTGATTTATGGGCAGCTCTCGACTGCCAGTAGACACACAGGAATAAAGCTCTCCATCTCTCTCTCTCTCTCTCTCTCTCTCTCTCTCTCTCTCTCTCTCTCTCTCACACACATACACACACACTGTATTTTCCTCTCTCTCAAATCATAGCTCATAATTGTTATTCCATCAACAGGAAAATAAACACTGAGTTCAAATATGTGCACACAAGCATGCAAAAACCGATATGTTCAAATGAATCACCTTATAACTAAATGCAACTGAAGTGTGCATCCAGTGGGAATTTGGAGAATGTATTGGGCTCATAATATCCGGCCTTCATCGAATGACCTACAACAGAAATGATTGAGAGGAGTCTGTGTTTTTGATGGCAGAGGAAATAAACAAATAAATGGATAATTAAGCAACTCTCAATGTCTTAATTAATCATGTTTGAACCGAAGTCCATTCCTCTACTAAACTCGAAGACTCTTTCTGTATATAACAGGATGGTTCTTTATTCGACATGATTAGAAAAGATTAATTTCTGTGTTCGTATGCTGTGTTATGCTTTGATTAATGAAGCTTGAAAAATGTGAGAAATGTGTGCCACAACTGGCTGACAGTTCCACCTGAGTTCTCACTTTTACGACATGTTTAGGTAAAAGGATGCTTAGCACTGTCATCACATTCATGCATTTAATTTCAATCTAATTTATATTTGTTAAGTGTCCTACTTTTTTTATTGTTGTCAACTATTACTTTTATTAAAGGGATCAAATAAAATAAATACATCTTAAATATGTAAAATAAAAACAAATGTAATGCTTTTGGAATTAATAATTCATGCAGTATATAACAAATAAATGCAGTTTCATTTAAAAACAATGACAGAGAAAAAAAAATGACTGCATACTTTTTTATTTATAAGTGAATGTGAAGGTTTATATTGGATTTACACGTGCTTATAAAATCTCTACATTCATGTCAATAAACATGTCCATCAGAAGGGAAGAAATAGTAACTTTACAATTAAATACAATAAAACATAATTTCCAATAAAATAATGAAATATCCTTTCTATTAAAGTAAATAAAATAAAATAAAACACCTTTTATGTTTAAAAAAAAAAAAAATTAAATAAAATAAATAAAATAATAGCATAAAATAAAATATCCTTTCTATTAAAATGAAACAAAACATCATTTCCGCCCACTGTACAGTGCGCGTTTTTGAGGGTTAGCTTCGTGTCATACAACAACTCCTAAACAAAAAAAAAAGCTAAATATGTCACATTTAGAAAGCTGAGATTCGAGTGTTATGAATGATGAAAACTAGGGATGTAACGATTAACCACGAGCCAGTCGAAAATCGATTCAAATATGTGACGACCGATATAAATATACCGATATAAACCGATATAAATCGGTTGCGATATCAAACAAATCGCAATACAACTGGAGTAGGAGTGAATGTATCTCTAAGGGAACTGATTATCTTTAGAAAAGTTTACGTGGTATTTTCTTCTCATCTTGCCTCTGAACAATGCATATTAAAGTAGTGTTGATAAGCAGCACTGCCTTGTTTACAGCGGTTACCAAGGAGACACTGTATCATTTCTGTTCATAAGCGCCACCTACTGTCAGAGAGTGAAATGCGTCTCATTCAGCGCATATGCAGTTTCGTTCAGATATGTTTTATGTAGCATAGTTTCACAAAACTAAAGTCAGACCATTCTGTTTTTGCTTTAGATTTCGAAATTATCCAGTCTAATTAAGATTAAAAGCTACCCATGCTGCATGTATGCTGCATCTTTGTTTGGATCATGACTAAAATCCAGTGGTTGCCTTAGTTTGTTCATATTAAGAAATTTCTTTTATTTGTGTAACTTAATTGCTTGATTTGGGGTTGGTTTTAAAATTTCTGTTTAGTTTTGTTATATTTCAATTTCACCAACAAATGTGCAGCAATAGCCTAAAAAAAGAAAACCTTGTCATTTACTGTATAATGTCTTCAATCTCAATCTCATTTTGTTAAAGAAATTCAAATCTTGAAATCAAAATCGTGAGTCAAATCGAATTGTGAGTTGTCAATGTCAATGTCAATGTCACCTTTATTTATATAGCGCTTTAAACAAAATACATTGCGTCAAAGCAACTGAACAACATTCATTAGGAAAACAGTGTCAATAATGCAAAAATGATAGTTAAAGACAGTTCATCATTGGATTCAGTTATGTCATCTCTGTTCAGTTAAATAGTGTCTGTGCATTTATTTGCAATCAAGTCAACGATATCGCTGTAGATGAAGTGTCCCCAACTAAGCAAGCCAGAGGCGACAGCGGCAAGGAACCGAAACTCCATCGGTGACAGAATGGAGAAAAAAACCTTGGGAGAAACCAGGCTCAGTTGGGGGGCCAGTTCTCCTCTGACCAGAAGAAACCAGTAGTTCAATTCCAGGCTGCAGCAAAGTCAGATTGTGCAGAAGAATCATCTGTTTCCTGTGGTCTTGTCCTGGTGCTCCTCTGAGACAAGGTCTTTACAGGGGATCTGTATCTGGGGCTCTAGTTGTCCTGGTCTGCGCTGTCTTTCAGGGATGTAGAGGTCCTTTCTAGGTGCTGATCCAGCATCTGGTCTGGATACGTACTGGATCCGGGTGACTGCAGTGACCCTCTGATCTGGACACAGACTGGATCCTCGGAACAAGAGAGAAACAGACAAATATTAGCGTAGATGCCATTCTTCTAATGATGTAGCAAGTACATCGGGTGTTATGGGAAGTGTTTCCGGTTCCGGTTTACCTAATTAATGCAGCCTAAAAATCCTTTAACGGATTTGGATAATAAAAGCATATTAGTATGTTATGTGTATGCCAGGTTAAAGAGATGGGTCTTTAATCTAGATTTAAACTGCAAGAGTGTGTCTGCCTCCCGAACAATGTTAATTGAACTCTGGTTATTCCAGAGTTTGGGCGCCAAATAGGAAAAGGATCTGCCGCCTGCAGTTGATTTTGATATTCTAGGTATTATCAAATTGCCTGAGTTTTGAGAACGTAGCGGACGTAGAGGATTATAATGTAAAAGGAGCTCATTCAAATACTGAGGTGCTAAACCATTCAGGGCTTTATAAGTAATAAGCAATATTTTAAAATCTATGTGATGCTTGATAGGGAGCCAGTGCAGTGTTGACAGGACCGGGCTAATATGGTCATACTTCCTGGTTCTAGTAAGAACTCTTGCTGCTTCATTTTGGACTAGCTGTAGTTTGTTTACTAAGCGTGCAGAACAACCACCCAATAAAGCATTACAATAATCTAACCTTGAGGTCATAAATGCATGGATTTGTATGTTATCCCTAATGGAAATGCTTTTAAGCTACAATCAGCACAGGTGATTATTAAAAAAAAAAAAAAATTCCCTTTTCAGTGTGTTCAAAGTTCTATTACTCAATACCAGTGAGACTAGTGATTTTAAGGCTTGTTCTCTTTAGGAACAAACCTCAGTGTCACCTTTCAAAACCAAAACCATGCATATACTGTACTTCAAACGGTTCGAGAACAGCTTGAAATTTACTTCGGGTATGACTTTTGAAGCCATTTTAAGAAAATTTTACAAGAATGCAAGTAAAAAAAAAAAATATTGACTATAGTGGCTATAGTAGATAGTGCCTGGATTTTATCTACAAATGAATATGGAGGTGCATCAAATTTATACACATCAAATTAAATTATGTAAATGAAGCCTTAAAATCAAATTCATTCTGACAAGTCTTTGCAAATCCCTGACACAATTATCCCGAAGTAGCATCAACAAGATAATGGCAGCAGCCGTTTGGGCCTCAGGAGTGAGAATGTGATTAAACAGAGGTTGTTCTCCCTGTTGCTTTAGGGGGTTGAATAAACTGCCTGCCGAATAAACAAATGCTTAGTTTAACTGAGTGGCCTTTAACAGAAGAGCTTCCTGGTTTACAATTTGGCTGTTGGAAATGTCACGGTAAAACTGTGGTGTCTGCTCTTGTTTATCTGACCATCTTGAGACGCTCAGCACTGAAGCAGGTTTGCTGGCCCTGTGCTTTACTGGCTAGTTACGGGTTGGCCTTTCCGTTCCCGAGCCATTCTGCAATTTCTTGCACACTGACTTTTAAAAGCACATGATGAATAGCTTTGTTGCCGGTGCCCCCAAAATAAGCCAGAAAACGTATCGCTCAAAAGTTTTCTGTATTACGCAAATAGGCTGCTAAAGCATAAAATAGATTACAGGGGCTCCGCAGACCTCCCAGTGAACCCGAGCCCTGCTGCTTCAGATTTAAATTATGCCACACATCAACGTGAAGCGGGCTTCTCTCTTCTCTTCCAATGCATCTGTCTGAGAGCGGTCTGGAAACAACAGCAGATCAAGCTGCAGACAAGACGGTTGGGATAGCTTGATCCAAATGTTGTTTTGAAGTTGTTAACCTTTTAAGAGGACTATGGGAGATTCAATGAGACTAAGTCTGTGTGCGCCACACTGCGGGACATTAAGGGGAGCAGAATGCCTGTTTTATGGGGTATTACCAGCATAATAGTACATCTGTCAACTTTTAGAAAGCAGCAAGCGCTTATTTTTGTAATGTGTAGATGCAGATTGCTACCAAAATGACAGAAGTTTAACAACTATTAATAACTATTATTATTATTACTACTATCATTATTAATCACTACTTAATAAAAACTACTTAAACTTTAACTAAAAAGAAAAAGAAAACAAAATATAAAAATAATAACTAAATCAAAATATTGATAAAAACCAATAGTATTTCAATTAAACTAAAATAACAACGGTTGTGACAAAAAAGGTTCAAGTAATAAATAAAATCAGATTTTGATATAAAGTCATACTGTCAATTAGAAAGTCAATATGTTGGATAAACAGTCACAATTATTATTATTATTTAAATTATTATTAACATTTACTCTAAAGTGGAAAAAAAATGCATGCACAGCCTTGGTTAAATAAGCAGAAAGAAAAATATATTTTAGAGGTTACTTGTTTATAACATTTTGATAAAAATTCTAAGAGCCACAATTTGTTTAATTAACCCCTAAATAATACATGATTATTATTATTAATTTTTTTTTGGTTGAATTCACAGAATTTTTCTGGCTGTTTAGTTTTTTGGGGCTCTGTGGGAATGAAGGCTGCTTTCGTGCTCTCTCTCAGTTCCCAGCTGTTATCTCTCAATCGTGGGGATGGAAGAAGCGTTTTCTCCTTCTCCCTTTCTTTCTCTCTCTCTCTCTCTGCGCCTCTGGCAACAGTAAACTCACCTTCTCTTCATGAAATGCTGCTTCTGTGTTTGAGAGGCTGTGGAATTGCTCAGGGGAGCAGCACAGGACTGCAGCACTGCCACCGAGACTTTACAGCTCCATTTTTCTACCGCGCAGAAATAAATGAAGAATCAGAACATTGCGCATGTTATAAAAATGAAAGGAATGGAAAACGATTTTCAAGTCATTCACACTGTAAAGCAGAGGGACAGAGAGAGAGTGAAAGCCTGGGTGAAACTGTCCTTCAGGTGAGCAGTGAAAACAAAAAGTCACCTCCGGGTCATGAAAGCCAGTGGCATATGCCAATTCTTACAGGCCCCGCCCACAAGTGATGTCGTCATTCACAAGTGTTTGTAGGGGGTGAAATAGAGTCTCTGCTATGTTGCTATGTGACGTCACATTAGACTATTTACCCCTCTCTTAAAGGAATAGTTCATCCAAAAAATGAACATTTGCTGAAAATGTACTCACCCTCAGGCCATCCAAGATGTAGATGAGTTTGTTTCTTCACTAGGAACAGATTTGGAGAAATGCAGCATTACATCACTTGCTCATCAATGGACCAGCTGTTTGGACTCTCATTCTGACGGCACCCATTCACTGCAGAGGATCCACTGGTGAGCAAGTGACCTAATGCCACATTTCTCCAGCACCCTTGTAGAACCGTAAAACATCCGATATCTAAAATGAAGAGAAAATGACATAGATGAAAGGAAAGTGACTACATAATTCTATAATGCAATCATTGCACTTTTTGTTTTCAATTTGATTCGGGTGTGAATCACTAATCAATATTCTGTTTCTTGATATTGTGATACATGTAAAAACATTTGTACTGTATATGCATCAGTTCACTGAGTGAAATTGCTCTATTATCAAATTGAATCATAATACTGTATAATTGGCTCATAATGTCGTGGGCCTGTGAGGGAGGGCCTTTAGTTTGGATGAGAAGCCCGAGATCTTCACACTACAGGGCAAGAATTTAGAAACCCCACAATCACTTTACCAAGGAAACTGAGATAAGATATGTTTGTCCTTGGGCCAAAACACAGCTGGCATCTTAAAATGCCTGCCTAGTCAAAATCAGTTTTCAAAATGCAAAACAAATGCTTTTTTCTACCAAGAAATTTCCATTCTGGACTGACGCAGCCATAACCCCGGGGCCTCTGTTTATTTTAATTTAAAATAACTTTGTTAAGGATATTTGATTCCAGTGGTGTAAGAACAAATTCTTGTGTGGTGTATGATGCAGCTCATTTCTGGGCTGCGACTAGATGAATCTCAAGAAACCTGCAAGAATATGTTTGCATTATTTTCTCCTAAAAGATATAAATAATTCATTTTCTTTTTTAAAAATTTTTTAGGACATGTCCGAGTTATTTAATAAATTATGTTTCTTAAAATAAATTTGTAAAATATTTCAAAGACAATTAAACCAATTTGTATGACTCTTAGGTCATTATTTCAATGATAATTTACCATATTTTTGTGCTTTATTGTCTTGACATTTTAACTTGTGTATGCATATGAAAAAAAAAAGTTTCATTTTCATTAATGTGAAATGTGTCGTCGACAGGTTTTCATAATATTTACCAACTTGACTTTTGTTTCTGGTTTTGTAGCCTTCCCTCTGCAGCTCATCGCCATAGGAACCAGTAGCAGCACAGGTATTACATCACAATGGATCAGCATGCAACATGAGGCCACCAATCAGCATGAGACATGGGCCAGGAGACAGAGCACTCTGGGAAAGGAGAAGGAGAGATGAGACGTGCAGGTTTGGTTGGCTCCTGTGTGAGTGTGTGCGTGTTTCTGGCTCCCTTGTGCGGGTTGAATCAGCTGCAAAGGCCTGTCATGAATTATGTTTTCCTCCTACTGTCTGTCTGTTGTAACGCAATCCACACACTTTAGCCTCGTGGTCTGATCACGTTATAGAATTGTTTATTCCTTTTCTAGTTTATTCCTTTTAGTTATTCAACAATATGACCAGTGCAATGTGGATTGCAAAGATATCTGATTTGATATACATTTTGCAATCTATATTTTTTTTACATATATTCAAGCTTATTTTAATATCTTTTTTTAATTTATTTAATTATTAAATATTTAAATAATTAATTTATATGCATACACATATTCTGTATATTTTAATACTTTTCATTTTTATAAATTACAATTATTTATATTTTAAATATTTTTACTGTCCATTTCCAAATATATATATATATATATATACATAATATGATTATTCTTTTCAATTTAACATTTTTATTTATACACACACACATAATTTTATAACAATGAAAAAATAAAAAAATAATTTTATAATTTTTATTTATATATTTTAATAAAAATATTTTTCTCCCTTTCTAAATGTCAGTATAAAATGTCAATTATTCATATGACTGTACAGAGTTATACATTTTGTGAAATAAAAACGTAAACTCATGAATATATTCATTTTTTGTATGCTGTAGCTGACATATTTTTATGGCTTGATGGACAATGCAGCAAACTAGGCTGGATCACCTGACAATATCCGAAAACCGACCACACACATATTACAAACATTCATTTTTATATTTGACTCTTTTACACTCTTTCGATGAAATATCAGCCACTATATATAATCCAATATTCAAAATCTAAACAATTTACCTGAAAAATCAATGATGCATTGGATAGAGGGTCACAACAGGGCATCATTTGACGTTAGCCGAGAGTGTTGCTCTTCAAACAAAGAGAGGGAGTGTGAGGAAAGGGTAGAAAAAAAAGTAAAAAACACATATAGAGAATCAGTGTCATTGACCTTAAATCACTCTCTGGTGTCTCCAGGGAAAGGCCTTTATAAACTAATGGATGAATTACCTCATTTTTCCACCACGGCACTATTAAGTTGCCTGAAGCACAGCGTGGCTTTTCCAGCAAGAGCCCCTTTATAGCTCTGAATATGAGGGAGACTTGATTTATTCCAGAGAAAATGTGTGGAATATGAAACGCTTTAGTTGCCGACAGAAAGGGAATAAATATTAATTGTCTCTCATTAAAATGGCGACGTGAGAGATTGTTGTCATGGAGATGACAGTAATATTTACCATGAACATAAAGATATGATTACGGTCATGCTAACTGACATCGCTGTGACTGATGGCTTAAAAGAGCTGAACGCTTCGACTTCAGATTGTTCTGAAAAACTAAAACCTTTTTTCCCATCTGTCAGTGACAATTCTCGGTGCATTTTGCATTGCGTATTAACAGTGGATTCATAAGATGTTTCATTTGAAGCACAACACACATTAGCCCACATGCTATCCCACGTATAAGTGTGACCTGCTGGGTGAACGCAAAGAACATCTTAAACCAGCCTCAGATACTGTACTGCTACATTTCAGACTGGTCCAGTCTGCTGGCTTTAGAGGGGTTTTGGCTACAGACCAGCATCTGAAGTTTAAAACAGTCTTGGAATTTAAACTGTTGCAAACTTCATCACGGTAGACCACCTACGCACTGAAATCATCCATTACCAGATGGAGGAGAATATGCAACTTTTTGGGGACTTCAGTACAAGAACAGGATAAGAATTAGAGTCTAACAACTGTTAATTTAAATAAACACTATATAACCACTTCTTCCAAGCAAACAAGCTTAACAACACTACTCAGTGGGTAATAGGGTTATTCAGTGTTGCTATATCTGCTTATTATAAACCATTTTATTTGATTTTTTTATAGAATTGCTTATAAATAATTAAATATTTGACATTTAATTTACACAGACATACAAATAAACTCTATATTATTATTGACTTTATGGAAAAATTATATATATATATATATATATATATATATATATATATATATATATATATAATATATATATTATATAATATATATATTATATATATATACAGATATATATATATGTCTGTGTCTTTCCATTACAGAAATACATTTCATTTTAAAATACATTCAACCAACATAAGAGCTACAGTACAGTATTAAATAAACTTCAAAAAGCATCTATTTAATATGGGTTTCTATTATAGTTTCTAGTTTCTATATTTTTAATATCAAGGCAACAAAAGTCCTAAACTTATAACCTTTATGGTCAACATCATATGATACAGTATACATAGAAAGACCCCACTCACTCACTCACTCACTGTTATCTAACCCTGCCTTAACCACACACCACCACCAGCACCACCTACGAATCAGATCTGATCAAACAAATACTTGAAAATGAAACTAAATAACGGAGCAAATTCGTTTCATAAATGCTACAACATCTAGACTGAAACTAATTGGGAGGGATGACTTAGTCATGAAAAGAAACCAAAAATCCCCTCTGTGATTGACAGGATCCTTGTTTGTACATGTAAAAAAAACCCAAATCCAATACATACAGATAAGGAAAGAGATTGACAATTATGGAAAGCCACGGTGGCGTAAATGCCGATTTAATATTACACTTCAAATAACAACTTCTGCCTATGAGGAATGGCTATTTGCACAAGCAGAATGAAGCATCAGACAGAGGTCAGGCGACGCTGGTCGTTCCTCACAACATAACAAGTACACAGCAACTCAGCTCCGAAAATACTCAATGAACCATAAGTAAAGATCTAAAGAAGCTTTCTTGTGACGTATAGCATGTAACAGCAACTTTGCAGTGCGGCTGTGGTCTGTTTGCATCTCGCCAAAAGTCAGATCTCTACTCTCACCCTGAAATCTGGTGATCTCTAGCCTTTTTTTTTTCTTTTGCTTTCTCTTCATCTTCCATTTCACCTCTTCTGGTTGTTTGTTTGTTTGACTTCTCTTTTCTACTACCCAATATATTCTCTCTCTCTCTCCATCTTGCATGCTTTCACTTTTAATATAATTGAAATATGACGTCTTTGCAGATCTAAAAAGCATGAGGCTGTCCGCTTTCTCATTTTAGCCTGATTCCGCCAATTGTTTAATGTAAAAAATAAAAATTCATTATTCCGCGAACGAATCCCTGGGAGATGCATCTGTGAATAGAACCCCAAGGCCACATTCGAATCCGGCAGCATTAACTGATGGTCTTATTAGCGTTTACAGCCCTCTCTCGTTCTCAGAAGTGCCATGACAACATATGTAGGTCCTAATGGGCATGTGTATCTTTCTATGATTGCTCCCAGTGACTGCCAATCAGCTGAATTGCAGGAAGAGCCTTAATAAGTACAGCGGGCTATTTACCAAGCACCAGCAGTAGAGTGAAGGATTGGTCATAAATGCGTACCTTTCGGATCCATCATATGGAGATTTTCGTGTGATCGCATGAGGGCCGCCTTTATTTGCTCTCCCAAGAGCTACGGGGCATAAGTGTCAAGCCGGAGATGAGATCCAAGGAAGGTACGGATGGAGATGGAGCGTGTTTGAAGGCTTCATGTTTGTGTGTTTTCTAAAAAGGGAGAAAAGCGAAACACCGCCTTTGTGTGTGTTCGTCGCGTCTTGAGCGAATCTCCTCTGGGCCTGTCATGGAGTTCCTCCGGCAGAACACACAGTTGGTCCTGTGAGCTGCACTATTGATTTGAAAATTACTGGCCTGCATAGTCACACCATCTGTTCTGTTTACTGCAAATGCCAAGTAACAAATTTCCAAAGAGGGGAGGAGAAGCTCTTGTTCTTCACGTATCTTAAGAGTGAGCTTGTCTGTTCGGGGTGAAAAGCTGACAAACAAGCCAAGTGGACAAAGCAATCATGCATTCATTGAGTGTTTTTGGGGGTGTTTGTTTTTATATTAAATATCTGTGGTGCCTATTTTAATGCATAACAATGCAAAAAAGCTGTTTCTTATGCTTGACCTTGATCTTTTTATTTTTTTGTTCTCAACGTCTTGATCAACATCATGGGTTTGATTCCGAAAGAATACTTAAGTTGCATTGGATATAAACTTCTGTCATAGCAACTCCAGGATAAGACTAAAAGTAGCCTAATGTTAGTGTAATCTTTAGGTTAGGTTTAGGGGTAGGGATTGGGTTAAGTCTGTATCTTTGGACAGTAATGTTGATCCAGGAACATGTCTTACTTGGCAAAATCACAGCGACCAATCTATTAAAGGGTTACTCCACCCCAAAATAAAAAATTTGTCATCTATCACTTACCCATGTTCCAAACCCATAAAAGCTTCATTTGTCTTTGGAACACAATTTAAGATATTTTGGATGAAAACTGGGAGGCTTGTGACTGTCCCATAGACTGCCAGGTAAATTACATCATCAAGGTCGGATGAAAAGCATTGTCAGAATAGTCCATCTGCCATCAGTGGTTCAATCAGATTTTTATGAAGTGAGGAGAATACTTTTTGTACGTGAAGAAAACTAAAATAATGACTCTATTCAACAATTTGTCTCTGTGTCTCTCCGCGTCGCTGTAGCACCATTTTTGAAAGCATCCACTGAACGCAAAGTGTGTACACTCTTCTGTGTCAGCAGCGCCACAAGGACACATTTTCTGCATGTATTTATGCTTTAATTTGAACGAAAACAGCGCATCCGTGCAGCGCAGCTGACAAAGAAGAGCCTACGCTGCTTGCTTGCCTCCCGGTTTTCATCCAAAATATCTTAAATTGTGTTCCGAGGACGAACAAAGCTTTTAAGGGTTTGGAAAGACTTGAGGGTAAGTGATCAGCTGACTTTCTCAGACCACATTGCTAAAACTGTCCGATCCTGTAGATTTGCTTTATTCAACATCAAGAAGATCAAGCCCTTTCTTTCGGAACATGCTGCACAACTCCTTGTTCAAGCTCTTGTTCTGTCCAGGCTGGACTATTGCAATGCTCTCTTGGCAGGTCTTCCAGCCAATTCTATCAAACCTTTACAATTAATTCAGAACGTGGCAGCAAGATTAATTTTTAATGAGCCAAAAAGAATACACGTCACACCTCTGTTTATCAATTTGCACTGGCTTCCAATAGCTGCTCTGCACCCATTTACCTAAATTTGTTACTTCAGACTTATGTGCCCTCTAGAAGCTTGCGTTCTGCAAGTGAACGTCGCTTGATTGTGCCATCCCAAAGAAGCACAAAGTCACTTTTACGGACTTTTAAATTAAATGTTCCCTCCTGGTGGAATGACCTCCCCAACTCAATCCGAGCAGCTGAGTCCTTAGCCATCTTCAAGAATCGGCTTAAAACACATCTCTTCCATCTTTATTTGACCCTCTTATCTTTCTAATCTTTTTGTATTCTATTTTCTTTTCATTTATTATGCAATTGTGTGTGTGTGTGTGTGTGTGTGTGTGTATGTATATATATAAGACATTATGACTAGTTTTCAAAGACTTTATCTCTAATATAAGCGCACTATATAAGGTCTTAACATCTCATGCAGTGTTAATTTTCAAGTCAATTCATCGGGTTTTAATGATTTTTAGATGTTTTTAATTAGATGTTTTAAGTCAAAGACTAATTAAAAGCGTAGAGACCAACACTGTCTTAAATCGCATTATTTACAAAGATAAGCCACTTGAAAGTTTGTGTTCTCTATGCAGCACACACTCTTGACCATGTGTTATGCAAATATGTCATGTGTGTGTGTTTGTGGATGTGTGTGTCGTCTCTGTCACTCTCTCCTCGTGCCCCCTCCTCCTTTCAGCAGCAGGCTGGCTTGTTATCCGCTGGTGTGGGGTGGAGTGTGACAGCGTGATAATCCGTGCAGATATGTGCCGCTGACCCAGAGATGTTTCTGCCTGCTGAGAATTCTGGGGGAACTCGGCTGTCTCCCACTCTCTCCTTCTCTCTCCAGCCTTGTTTTTATTCTGCTACAAATATTCCAGCGGACATATGCTTCACCAGTTCACTCCAGAGCTTATGGTTTTTTTCAGGCCTACACATCTGGGCTCAGGGTGTGTGAAAGTGATTTAATCTTCCGCTCTGGAAGCTTCATTACCTGGGTCACAGTCCGACTCTGGGGCTGCGAGGTGTGATGCTGGATCTCCGGCAGGTGTGTGAAGAAACGGAGCGTCATTGACACCAGGCCTCACTCATGTCATCTGACACAAACTGGCACTGCTCCCGTCTTGTGAAATCGCCATCCATGCGACAAATCTGAAGACAAACAATGAAAATTATTTCAGTCCCACTGTATTTGTCTTTATGTATTATGTCAGGTTCACACCTACTCCGTCTGCAGTGCGTATGCAGTCCATGTGTGGTTCGAATGCGGAGCAGAAGAAGCACGGACTCAGGATCCTTGACTCTTTACTGCAAACACTACATTTATCCATTATATTGATTTCAAATCCAAACGTTACAGAAAATGCTTTTTCATCAATGTGATTATCTTTTTACCCAGTACAGAATACAACGTATATTTAAGGTTCCAAAAACACATTATTTTTCTACATATCATGTATTATTATTGCTCCTCTATGCCCCTCCTTTCTGAAATGCACCGATTTTTACAAAGCTCATCATTCTGGAAAGCGAGGTGTATGTTAATTGGCCAGCTATCCAGTGCATTGTGATTGGCTGAATACCTCAAGCGTGTGACGGAATTGTTACGCCCCTTACCATGAGATGCATGTCTCAGCACAAAAAGACAAAAACAATACAACCCATTACAAACAAGGCATTTGTTGCATCCAGTGGGTGACTTATACTGTGCTTTTACGCGTTATGTTGCACACAAACATAAAACCATGTCTGCATTTGTGATCGGAGAGACAACAAACAACAAGCATTACTCTACACTGCTTAAAACTCAAGATTTGAATCATCAGTGGCAAATTCTTTAAATATAAAAATTTACTTACATGCGAGTCAGAAGCACCAGACTGTCCTTGCAATGTTGGAACTGCCCCACTTTATAGAACAGCTTTTAAGCACAGATCCTTTGTAAGCTAGTCTGCAGGCTAGTCACACACTGCAGGCTTTAGTGAGGAATGGCCGGTGGACTTGAGAACAGCGCGGCCAGATTTGACGAAGTAGTGGCCGGCGGGCATTCGTCAACCACGTGACGACCCCGGGCTGGACTGGAATGTCGACTGTTGAAGATCCCACCTTTTAAATTTACAGCAATATGCTATACATTTGCATCAAACGTCAGGTGACCCCAGAATGCATTGCAGTTTACAGCAATATGCTGTTTTATTAGAAAACCAGCCCACTGCGGTAAAATATTGCTCTAATTTTTACAGCAATTTGTTACAATGTACAACACAAACAAACCAGCTACCTGATTTCCCACCAAACAGTTAATAAAAACATGTTAATAATAATAATAATAATAATAATATGCACACATTATATAAAATTTGCATACTAAATATAATGCATAAAATTGTAAGCACTGCAATCTAAATTCAGTGTGGAATTATAGGCTTTCTCGTCCTTACAAATTGTACCATACATATAAATGATGAAGAAAAAAAATATGGATAACATTTTACGGTAATACGGTTGTGATTGTGGACAAACCATGCAAAGAAATGTGTTTTGGACACCAATATGATATATTATTGTTAATTAATTAATTTATTTAATCAGGGACAATACACATTAATAGTACATAAAATAAATGTAAAATGTGCCAGATTTAAACAAGATGGCTAATTTTCATCTGTAGCCCCAGGGTAGGTAGAATGAATAAATGAACACCAAAATGTTCACACTTTTTATCTGTCAACAATTTAAAAAACATTTTGGAACCATAAGTGAACCATGTCACCATGTTTTAAATATATATACATATACATAGATATATACATATATATATAAGTGCAAACAGCCCAGCATCATATTTCACACATTTCTCTAAAACATGGCTGAAGCTGGCATAAAACACTCCCAGGACGGAGATACAAACACACCTCTCCAGAATAAAGACATATACAGAGCTCCCTCTTGTGGCCACCAGCTGTGTCTGACAGCAGCTCGCTCCAGCTCCACTGAAATGCCAGACATCACGCGAGAGACTGCGCGTGCACTTGAGATCAACATTACAGTACCTTCACAGACTGCAGGCCTTACCCAACATCTGTCCACTAATCACACACAGATGACAGAAATGTTAATTTAAGTTAATGTAATCAAACTCCATCCATATGGCCTTGTCCCTGATTAGTAAGAAATGCTTTTTTTTTTTTATCTTGCTATAACTTGTTAGATTAGCGCCACGCTTCATCACTATGATGTCTGGAACAAAACAACACACAATAGACCATATTGAAGGAGTTTTTAAAGATTAAAGTAAAAACACACTTAAATAGCCAGCAACTGAATGCAGTATTCTTAATAGTGTACAATTTTAGATTTAATATGTCGGTTTACTGCAATACTATTATACAGGTATTTAAAAAATACCCACCCCCCCATTTATATATAAATTTATATAAAAAAATAGAGATTTATTAAATACATAATATAAATATATAAATTACATAAGTGTATATATATATATAACACATGCATGTATATATTTATTATATATATTAAAAATATGCTATGTTTATATATTAAATATTTTTATCTATAATATAAATTATAATAATATAAATATAAAAATGTATGTAAAACGTGTCACGTGCTGAAGACTCTAGGCTACTATTTTTTATCATGATTATTTGTTACTTCATTTGTATTTTATATTCATACTGTCCCACAAAAGAAAAGTTTGGTTCCACATGGACATATATATATATATATATATATGTATGTATGTATATATATATATATATATATATATATATATATATATATATATATATATACACACACACACACACACACACACAGAATATGAACAGTCTCCACACACACAAACACACACACACACACTGTATATACAGTATCCACACACACACACACACACACACACACACACACACACACACACAGTATGTACAGTCGTGGCCAAAAGTTTTTTTTAGAATTACATAAATATTGGAAATTGGAAAAGTTGCTGCTTAAGTTTTTATAATAGCAATTTGCATATATCTTTGCTTTGAAAATTAACTTAATCCCAAAAAACCTTTCCACTGCATTTCATTGCTGTCATTAAAGGACCTGCTGAGATCATTTCAGTAATTGTCTTGTTAACTCAGGTGAGAATGTTGACGAGCACAAGGCTGGAGATCATTATGTCAGGCTGATTGGGTTAGAACGGCAGACTTGACATGTTAAAAGGAGGGTGATGCTTGAAATCATTGTTCTTCCATTGTTAACCATGGTTACCTGCAAAGAAACGCGTGCAGCCATCATTGCGTTGCATAAAAATGGCTTCACAGGCAAGGATATTGTAGCTACTAAGATTGCACCTAAATCAACAATTTATAGGATCATCAAGAATTTCAAGGAAAGAGGTTCAATTCTTGTAAAGAAGGCTTCAGGGCGTCCAAGAAAGTCCAGCAAGCGCCAGGATCGTCTCCTAAAGAGGATTCAGCTGCGGGATCGGAGTGCCACCAGTGCAGAGCTTGCTCAGGAATGGCAGCAGGCAGGTGTGAGTGCATCTGCACGCACAGTGAGGCCAAGACTTTTGGAAGATGGCCTGGTGTCAAGAAGGGCAGCAAAGAAGCCACTTCTCTCCAAAAAAACATCAGGGACAGATTGATCTTCTGCAGAAAGTATAGTGAATGGACTGCTGAGGACTGGGGCAAAGTCATATTCTCTGATGAAGCCCCTTTCCGATTGTTTGGGGCATCTGGAAAAAGGCTTGTCCGGAGAAGAAAAGGTGAGCGCTACCATCAGTCCTGTGTCATGCCAACAGTAAAGCATCCTGACACCATTCATGTGTGGGGTTGCTTCTCATCCAAGGGAGTGGGCTCACTCACAATTCTGCCCAAAAACACAGCCATGAATAAAGAATGGTACCAAAACACCCTCCAACAGCAACTTCTTCCAACAATCCAACAACAGTTTGGTGAAGAACAATGCATTTTCCAGCACGATGGAGCACCATGCCATAAGGCAAAAGTGATAACTAAGTGGCTCGGGGACCAGAATGTTGAAATTTTGGGTCCATGGCCTGGAAACTCCCCAGATCTTAATCCCATTGAGAACTTGTGGTCAATCCTCAAGAGGCGGGTGGACAAACAAAAACCCACTAATTCTGACAAACTCCAAGAAGTGATTATGAAAGAATGGGTTGCTATCAGTCAGGATTTGGCCCAGAAGTTGATTGAGAGCATGCCCAGTCGAATTGCAGAGGTCCCCAAAAAGAAAGGCCAACACTGCAAATACTGACTCTTTGTATGTATATATATATATATATATATATATATATATATATATATATAACTTATTTCTTTTAAGCTACACATCAACTGAGGCTTTCCACAACACAAAGCGACAACCAGTGTGGATTACACACGGCCTACGGGTTACAAGCTCTGATCGCCTACTCTGAGAGTGTTTGCCAGGATTTCTGCAAGGACGCCCACTCTCTGACTACAGAAAATATTGTGCATAACCGTGTAAATGAAAACTGAAATCAGTGAAATGCAATTACGGCTAGAGAGAAACAAATGAACACATCCTGTGTGGTACGTGTGTTTAAATCAGTCGACCAAGAAGATTTATGACACGGGTGGTGAATTAGAGCAGCCTCGAACTGACGGCCTGTTGAATCGACCGTCCATTTATTGGCCAAAGAGAAATGAGCCCATCTCCCCTCAAGCTGTCAGTAAATTTAGGACCTCAGTGGGATTGTAAAAGACTGTGTTCATCGTCATTATATCATTAGGCCATTATGAGCCTATTTCACCCCCTTTTTTTTTGGTCAGAGGGATAAAGATATCTTATCTTACATCAGACCTACATTGGTAAATATTATGCTGAATCAAATTCAAAAGAGGTTGGTAAAATAGTTTTATGTCTCTTAATATCATTAAGGCTGTATTTATTTGATCAAAAATAGAGTAAAACCAATAATATAGTGAAATATTAATAGAATATAAGATTTTATGTAATTCTTTTTTTTTTTTTTTTTTTTGTCAAGGTAAAATGCTTTCTTCTGAGTTAAGTAAGACATTTCTAAGCTGAATCACCTAAAAAGTGGAAACACTGGCGGCTCTGCTGTGCTTTCGAATCAACTTGACCAGATACAGCAGCATCAGTTCAACCAATAGTGTGAGTTTGGAGGCGGGACTATTTGTTTGGCTGACCAACAACAGACAGGATGCGTGTCCTATTTGAACAAGTGCAAAAACAACACAGAAGCAACACACTTTAGCTTTAATGTAGGACGGATGGATTCTAATTTCCCCCTTAAATACATTGTTTATTTAATCCTAAGTATTTTCATTTTATTTTTCCTTTACCCTTTTTGTTTTCTCCTGTTGCAACGGCCAAGGCAAAATAATCCATAGATTGGTGTACATGTAGGTCAGGTCCCTTGTTTGCATGCTGATAAGATGAGTGACAGGTGATTGACTTCTGCGATTGATTTTCATTCCGTTAGTGCCACGTGGCTGGGTCCTCTGCTGGGCTAATAATGCCTTCAGTACAATCAACAAATGGGAAGATATTACTAAACAAACATCTCTGTTTACCAAGGAACAGTAAAACAATCACTGCAATTTGATTTTTCTGTCATTACTGCAAATGTTCATGTCTCTGCTGCATGCCGACGGTAATGTGAAGATTTAGAGTAATTGGAATCGATGAGCACATCTTTGCACACAGAGTCTGTGTTCAATATTTTCTCTCAATAGACTAGATCAGCAATGTGGACGCTCAGCACACACGTACCAGCGCACTACAGATTACGAAATTGCGCAATTGCCGCAAACCGCCAATGTTCAATAAAGAGCTACCAGACAATTAAACAAAGCAAATATTTTAAATGCTCCCTGTTCACCTCCACAGTATACAGCAGGTCATCTGAACTTTTCAATAACAATGTTGTATCTCTAAAAAACAAAAAATGATTTCACAAAAAACATTTGCTGACAGTTTATTCTCCCTCGGGCCTTTCAACATGTAGATGAGTTTGTTTTTTCATCAGAACAGATTTGGAAAAATTTGGCATTACATCACTTATTCACCAATGGATCCTCTGCAGTAAATGGGTGCCGTCATGAGAGTCCTGACAGCTGATAAAAACATAATAATAATCCACAAGTTATCCACACCACTCCAGCTGTCTTGTGATGCAAAAAGCTGCACGTTATTGCGAAGCAACTTCATCATTAAGATGTTTTTAACTTTTATAGAGTCCTCTATCCATAAAATTGCATTCTCCAGTGAAAAAGTTGCCTAGTCTGAATCAGGTAAGAGATATGCAAAGATCAAGCACAATTTGGCCAGAAGTGACAGTTTAAATTAAAAACATCTTACTGATGGATTTGTTTCATGTAAATCACTTTTTTGTGATGCTTTCATCAGCTGTTTAGAGACTCGTTCTGACGGCACCCATTCACTGCAGAGGATCCATGGGTGAGCAAGTGATGTAATGATACATTTCTCCAAATCTATTCCTGATGAAGTGTGAGTGTGTGTGACGTGACATTCAGCCAAGTATGGTGACCCATACTCAGAATTCATGCTCTGCATTTAACCCATCCAAATGCACACACACAGAGCAGTGAACACACACACACACACACACTGTGAACACACACCCGGAGCAGTGGGCAGCCATTTATGCTGCAGCGCCCGGGGAGCAGTTGGGGGCACCTAAGTTGTGGTACTGAAGGTGAAGAGAGCACTCCCCCCCACCCACGATTTCTGCTGGCCCGAGACTCGAACTCACAACCCTTCGATTGCGAGTCCAAGACCACTCTCTAACCATTAGGCCATGACTTCCCCATGAAGAAACAAACTCAAACAACAATCCACATCTCGGATGGACTGAGGGTGAGAAAATCATTGCTGAGTGAATCTGTTACACCTTTTTAAAGAAATCCTTCCTTAAATTATAAGACAAACATATTCATTTTTATAAAGTTCAAAAGGTATGCGAACCACCAGAAATATTTGGCAAAGAGCTGCCATACAATTAAACAACACAAAATGTTTTTATATGCTTCTCGTTGGCCTCAGCATTAGCAAAGTAGGTTGTCTGAACTTTTCAAACAAAACCTTTTATCTCCAAAATGTATTTGGCTCAAGACTGTCATCTCCAATGACCCCTAGCACTGCATCAAGGTAGGGAAAGGGAAAAAAGGACAGAGAATAAATGCGAGAAGAAAAAACGCGGTTCCACTCAGTCATCCCAGTGTCTAACGTGCTGGCTGCACTGATGAGCTAATAAAACCTACCAAAGTTTTGGACCATTACTGAAGATGATTGTGTGTCTGTAGATGAGGCTCGGTGCTGAGTGTGACACTAAGATGCCCCGGCTCATTAGGGGGTAGCTTCTCTCCCCACCTTCCCCTGCAGGAGGAGGGGGTCGCCCCATGCCCGGGCCCCCATTTATGACTCCCTTTTGTTTTTTAATGTTCAAAAACGATTAAGAGATGACCGGGCCTGGCAACTAATTAAAAAGGAGCAGGTGCCAGAGTGTAAACAGCCGTGGCGCCATGAGCTGACATAGAGCGGCACAATTATTCATCCTGAACACTCAGACCTCATAAAGGCAAAAAGGCGCAAAGACAGACTAATGGAGACTGACTCAACATCTAACACACTCACATTCTCTCTAAGAGACTGGAGCAGAGCGAGGCAAGACGCATTCAATGACAGTGACGAGACTGAGAAAAAAACAAACACCTCTCTAGATCATTCCTACTCCTATCCAATACCTTGTCATATTCTCATCATATAATACATTTGATAAAATCTGAAAGAGATAGTTCACCCAGAAATTTAGATTCTGTTATAAACGACTCAACCTCATGTCGTTCCAAACCTGAAACACAAAAGATGTTTTAATTTAATTTAATTTTTTTAAATGTCCCCAGTTGCTCTATATCTTTGCAATTTATTTATAAGTTTATGAACTGACATTTTATTTAGAAATATCCCAAGACTTTCTTTTTTAAATAAAATAAGTTTTCTTGGGAATTTTAAAGTAATCTTAAACATTTTATTTCAGCCTCATTTGTAATTTTATTTAGTTTAACCTGATGTACTAAAATATAAAATAATAATAGAAATTTTAGAAATATGTACAAAAAAGACTAAAAATTTAATTAAAAAGTAAATGAAAACTATTAAATGAAAATATAAACATAAATACTTATTCAAAATAAGATACTTTTAATAGAAAACTGTTTATTAATTTTACTAAAATAACACTGTGCAGGAATGACGATTGCGCCAGTTCATACTGCTTCATAACAAATGCACACTTAAATAACTGCACCTTGGAAATTTGGGTTGGTGTGTTCTTTATACTGTCTCCATCTCATTACAGCGGTGTTATTATAAGAAACAATGCTACCACACTGGGCTGGCACATGCTTTCTCCATCTTAGTGACAGACAAGAAAAGGAACATAAAATTTCATTAAAGTGTGACATAGCAGAACATAAATCAGTGTCTTTGAAAACACACATGAGAGTGGTAGACAATGGAACAACTCTTTTTGTGAGTTCACAGCTGCATTGGGGATACTGGGCGATTTCAACCGAGCCATCAAAGAGAGTCATCCAAGATTTGTGTCCCTATGGATGCGCCACAGTACTAACCATGAAATTTAAACGGGTTACTGTATGGTGCCTCTGAGTCACTTTAAATTTAGGCTTCTGTAAGAATAAATCTGTTGGAAAGAAAAGAGTGTCGATGCTGTAGGGATGTGTGCGATGATTTTTTTACCAGGCCATTCAGTCTCTGTGTGACCTGTAAAAAAAAAAACATTAAGCAGGCTGAGTTTATAAAATTCATATAGAGTTGAAGAATCAGCCATGGTTTTTGATACCATGGTAAATGGTTCTTAATGGCAATCTAAAACCTCGTAGGCCAGTGCATGCTGTGTGGTGGTTTGATGAAGGACACTCAGAAATGAGTCCAATCTTTATATTCACGGTGGCTTTTTATTTAAACATGGACAAACATGACATTCTATGGTATTTGCGGATAATGCTGCTTATGTTTCCATCAAGTTACAAAAAAAAAAAAAAAAAAATATATATATATATATATATATATATATATATATATATATATATATATATATATGCAAGTAAACAATGTTTTCACCTCATGTGTTCAAAAGATGGAAAGGTTGGAAGGATTATTATTATCAAACAATAACCAAAATGTGCATACAAAATAAACTTTCTTAGGGTGGATTATTTTTTTTTCATTTTTTTTTTTTATAAAATAAATTATTGTTTTATTATTCTTTTGGAATAATATAAATATTACAATATTTTATTTTATCAAAATATCCAAAATGTGCATAAACTATAAACTTGCTTAAGGGGGATTAATTTTTAAGAAAACAAGAAAAGTAAAACAGTAATATATTTATAACATTCTTTTGGAATAATATAAATAATATTTTATTTAATCAAAACATCAACATAAAAAAAGCATAAAAACAAACTTGCTTGGTTACCTTTTTTAAGAAAATAATAAAATAAAATATTAGTATATTTATTTTATTCCAAATGAACTAATATTTTATATAAAATAATTAAATAATTTAAATACTTATTATTCCCAAAGACAAAAACTATTTATCAGTATTAATTGGAGAGGAAACTTAGTTTTCTTAAGCTACTGCACCTCCAAATTTAATCAGTGCAGCTTGAGTAATTTGGAGGGTTTGGATGGCAAAAACTCCCTTCAGCTCAGACAAGTTCACTGGCCAAATTGCCTCTAAACTGTATCACATTTTTCCACCAGTAATAGTCGTAAATCTGACCTTTAAAACACTGACAATTAAAAATGCATCAAAGCCTGAGAGGGTGGCTCCTGCGCTGACGGTTCACCCACACAGAGATGTAGAAAGAGAGAGTCTGGCTGGAACTCATAGAACATCACCACGGGGGGTTACAGAGAACGAAAAATAACTTCACACACGCCGGAACGGGCTTCTCTACTGACTCGGTTTTGTCTTTCTCCATTACCGACTGTTTGAAGTAGATAAAACAGTCGGTGTGTTATGGTGGCCTGGCTGACCTGTGTGGCAGTTTCTCAGAGGGGATTGTGGGTAGAAGCAGGACCGTCGCAAGGGCTATGCTAAGTGTGTGACCGCACAGGGCCTTGCACCTCTAGAGAGCCTTACTCCTGGCCTGCATTGTGGTTTATGAGAGTGGTAGACAATTGGACTATGGATTTGTTGGCTAGGAACTAGGAATGGGTATTGGCACTGATTTCCCAATTCTGTTCACTTTGATTACATTTTCTTCAGATCTGAATTCTGTTCAATTTTGATCACATTTGCTTTAAATCTGATTTGTTTTGATGCCAGGATCTACTGTTGGGTATCAACACTGATTTTGAGAATCATTTTGTTTGGTATTCACAAAGTTCACAAGATACTGATTCACAAGACTGAATACTGGTTTGCTTTGAGTCAATGCCAGAAACGCTGTGATGACATAACTGTATTTTCATGTTGAAACAGGAAGAAAATACTGTTCAGTAATATAAAATGCCAAGTGCTCTCTACAAATACTGAAAAAAAAATAACGAATACCATGTTGTCACCAAGTTTCCACAGATCTGTAAATTGTCTGCTTTGTGATGGCCTGTGGCTGTGATAGTCCGCTGGGCATCTCTGTTGTTTGCTGTGGCCTCTTTCTTCCCACCAATGCTCCCCAAAGCAGTTAACACATAAGAACAAGAGACAAGAGCAGTGACTCGGACCACAGACTGTTCAGCCAAATCCTGGCCTGTCCTGAGAATGTCACACATACACACACATTCCTCTTTGGCACATTGGACCGCCAGTTTTATTCTGTCACAAAACATTACTGCTCCACTGATTTCCCATGATTCTATTCTGTTTCCTCAGACTGATTGAATTTGATTCATCGGCTGGAATTTGGACTGGCACCTGGACAATGATTTCCCGATTTGATTCCATTCTAATTCACAAGGTCATGATTTGATTCAATTCAGTTTGGAATCCAATTCAATTTGGATTCAGTTTATTTCAAATTTGATTTGATTCAATGCCAAGAACTAGCGATATGTATATGAATAAAAAAATCACTTCATTTCTGATTCACAAGACAGTGTTATTTTAGTATCACTGAGATATCACTGAGATATTACTATAATTTGTATTCATATTGTGAATTAATTTCTATTTCTTTCACAAAATTTATTCAGCTCACTTCTGATTTGATGGCAAATCTCATTTTATCTGATTCAAAAGATTGATAAGACTTCAACGCAAGGTTTTGGATAATTGGATAATTAGATTCGGATTCTGATTTTGATTCAAACAGATGCCAGGAACTAGGGCTGGGTATCAAATTTACAAGGTCTTCATCGATTCAGTTAAATTTTGCAATAATTTAATTTGGTTCGATTTGATATTCAGTTAGGATCCATAATAAGCTACTACCGCAAACTTATATGTTATTCCTACATAAGCATGTTTCCACCTGAAGATATGCAGAAGCAAGTACATTTTCTCTCCAGCACAACCACCAGCCTTCCTCTGTCCTTCTCTAGTGCCAAATGGACTGTGAGCGATTGAATAAAGACCAGGGTCTTAATTGAGCCCATTTGTCTAGACTCCTATAGCCATTCTTTTCTGTCTAATTACCTGTGTGTGTGTGTGTGTGTGTGTGTGTGCTATGTGTGTGTGTGTGTACTATGTGTGTGTGTGTGTGTGTGTGTGTGCGCAGTTGGCTACAGCTCCTCTGATGAAAATCGTATGAGACACAATACACATTCAGCAGCTCTGAGTGGACAGTTCCCTTCCCAGAATGAACGCATGCTGCAGTATAAATTTAGCTGAAGTGAATCCAGCAGTTTGCTGTGAAGGAGAGCTGTCTTGCTTTTGTCATTACCAAAGTCAGAAATACAGAGAAATGTACAGTAGTTATATTTTTATACTTATACTTTTATATTTTACATCTGATAGCTTTGAGTGTTTCAGACAGATTCACCGTGAGTATCTAGTAGTGCAGAGGTGTCACTTCTTGTGACTCTTTATTGTACATTACATCATTACGCCAGTAGGTGGCGACACATCACTGCATTATGAGGGATTCATTGAGTCATTCAGTCCACCAATCTGCTCATAAGCAGAATCATTCAGGCACTAAAGAAATGTCTGTGTTTATGAGCGAGTCATTGAGTAATTCGTTCAAACGATTCGTCTGACACAGAGATGTGCAACGGTTAATTTCTCTGTGACTTTGTTTGCAAACATCAACTGGTAACACTGTGCCTAACTTGCAGTTCATTAAGCAATGTGAACTTTTTGTTTTAGCACCCATCTATCATCTACTCACCTGTGTGTAGAAAATTTATATCATCCACTCCATCATTATTCATTGATTGGCGTATGATTGGTTATATATGCGGAAATATGAAGATTTTTATTAGCTTAGCATCTTGGACAGATACATATTAAATTAAATAAAAATAAATTTATGCATTTAGCAGACGCTTTTATCCAAAGCGACTTACAGTGCATTCAGGCTATCAGTTTTTACCTATCATGTGTTCCCAGGGATTCAAACCCCCAACCTTGATAATGCAATGCTCTACCACTTGAGCTACAGGCAGGGCCGGCTTTGCCGACAGGCGACACAGGCGGCCGCCTGGGGCGCCATCTGCTGGACGGGGCGCAAAATTGCAGAATTTAAAAAAAAAAGTTAATTAAATGTATGTATCTTATTATGAAAGCTGCGCACACGCTGTACACTTTTACTGTGCACTGTCCACACACTGCTTGTATTTGTCCATTTCTTTTACTAGATTTACAATCCTAAAAAAACGACTGAGTCACTCTGACAGGCAGCTGTCAAACTCAGCTGCTCAGCAACCGGGAGTGGCGCGAAAACATCTGACAGCTGGTTTTAGCGCTTTAAATAATGGGGTAAATGAAAACACGTAATAAAATGAAAACACTATAACTGCTTTTCCTTGAGCTGAGATCTTAATGCTTCTCTATTGTTTTCTACTGTATCCTTCAGGTTGTTGCTTTTAAAGAGTTGTTGTGTGAACATTTTAAATAAAAAATGAATAACTATGGAATAACTGTGGAGTTTCTTTTTCCCAGGGGAGGGGGCGGGGTTGCTCTCTCGCCTTGGGCACCAAATAACCTAGAGCCGGCCCTGGCTACAGGAACACTACATACATATGTATGAATAAGGCTGTAGAATAGATTAATGAATTTAACAGATTTTATAGATTTTTTATTCGATTTTAGATGAGCTATTTTTTAGCATCCATTTTTTTCATTGTTTCAAGATGTAGTGAATCTAAACGAACTTTTTTTTTATAGTTCATGCTTTTAGAAAATGATGTGAACCGCTGGCAGTGGGATCACATTTCACTGTAAATGTCTGATTTTCTTTTTAGATGCTGGCTCTCTCTCTCTTTTGCCTTCATGTGTCTGAGTGTGAGTACAGCAGGGTCGTTATGACACAATGAGTCAGAATGATATGAAGTCTACAGTGTGACATGTTTGCCCCTGCACACATAACTCCACTTAAATATGGGGCGTAAGAGATTACATCACCATAACAAACTGTAATATTGTGACAAAAGGGCTGAAATGGGTTTAGTTGGCCACTACATGTCATATGTAAAAAAAACTTAAATATATAATACATCACAGGAGTCATGAAAAAGTAGAAAAAGATCCAGACTCACTCTTATTGGATCAGAATAAATGGGATGGTATAGAACGCTGATCTGACCTGTTACCTGTATCTTTCCACTTCAAGGAACCGCTGAGCACCGTGACAGAATTTCTTACAGTCGCCATCAATAACTCACTTTGCGTGTACATCTCACGGTATTTAACAAGCTGTCAGACCCATGTGTGCTGGAGTGGAATAACTACAGTAGATGGTCAGGAACAGCTTACCAGTAATTACGCTGGCGAAGGTATAATTTCTTTCCACTCTCATTTTGCTTTCTGAAGAGGGAAGGAGTCATAAAAGTGAATTGTGGGAGGTCTTTTCAGGTGGTCTCAGGTGTGGATACATTAGTCCTAGCCCGCTTTGCCACTTTAATAACCAGATTTATAGGCCACAAGATCCCTCAGAGAGGAAAATGAACAGCATGGAGCTCAGAGGAGACAGCACCTCCCACACATAGTCTGGATAAACCCTCCCCAAAGCCAGGGATCTGATCTCTCACTGGAAAGAGGGTTTGGGTAAAGCTGGAGATTCTCAGTCTGTCCTGCTTGCCTGACCCATCACCCCCTCTGTTTAATTTGAGGATTATCTGAAAAAAAGCACTTTATTCCTCAAGACGGATGTGAGCTTAAAACAGTGGGGTGACAGAAATATGTTCAGACAAAAATGGGAGAAATTGTTCAAATATACCATTGCTCTTTAATAGGAGACTTAGCTGAATTCTCAGTAATGTTTAATTTAAAGTTGAAGTGTGGCACTGTGAAAACATTGCACAGGATCACTGGCTCAACCAATCACTTGCATTTGGAGGCGGGACCATCTGTTTGGCTGATCAATAGGTGTGGAGAGGAAACCTATTTAAAACAGTCATTTTAGTGGAACTAGTTTGACAGAAATTACACACCTCACCTTTAAGTCTCAAACATTTTTTGAAGGAAAATTTTTAAACTAATTAAATAATTGTCGACATACTATAAAAGTACTGAAATATAAAATGAATGCGTACTGCACCTCAAATAATTTGATGTTTGAAAGAGTTTGATTATAAATATTAGAGTTCATACTGATTGCAGACAATGAAATATTAGCACAGCACTGTTATTGTTAACTAAATCTAAAACTTCAAAACATAATTTTTGTTAACTGAAATAAAATAAAATAAATAAAAATGTCAGAGCACATAAAAAAAAATTATAAAACCTAAACTAAAATTTAAATGATAATGTGAAGCTAAAATATTAATAAAAAATAGCAATTAAATAATATTAATAAGTAGGCATAGTGTTGCTGTTGGCAAGAGGTGCTGTTTGAAATAACATATATAATGTGAGATGAATATGTACTTTTCTCAGAAAAAAAAGTGTTATGCAAAAGTCTCAATTTGATGTCATTGCTGTCTAGAATAACTGATATATTAAAAATATCTCATTTGTGTCTTTCCAGGTAATGACAATGTACATCATCTCTGACGGCTGCTGAATTCTGAGCAGAACCCAAAGCTGTTTGGCTTTGTGCATCTGCAGAAAACAATTTAAATCTATGAAGGCTAATGCACTATTATCAATTATAGATGAAGTATTCTAATTTCCAGGCTGTTGGTGTCAATGAGCTTTGCATACTTTTATCTTTGCTCATTAACTGTCCGCATGAGATAACTATTATTTTTCATTAAAAAGGAAAGTTGAGTATGTAATTTGTCTCATCCCTCTCCAGGTCTTGATATAGTGTTCAGTCAGGTGTGACAAGCGTGCTGTGGGGATATTTGTGAGGACGGCTGTACCAGAGCAAACAGAAGATTAGTATTTGTCAGTCTCTCATTACAAAAGCGATAGTTGTACCTCTAAAATCTGATTGGATGAACCACGTTTGGTGTAAAATAGCCAATATATGTGACCACACATCAATTAAATTTCATATTAATGCTCCAAATTGCTATGTTGCTTAGCAACTGTACTACATTGCTTGGCAAAAAATCAGTGGTACCTGCTAAAGCAAGTGCTATATCTATTGCTCACACTCAGGATTTGGAATTTAAAACCGTTGATCCTACGTATTAAACTCTTGGCCTATGTCGTTTGTGCAGCAAACATGAATGATACCTCAAATCATGCACACATTACTTTTCAGACTTAAGTTCACCTGCATGGCAGACAGAGACAATTGTGAAAAAACTAAGTCCCACAGATTTACACCTAAAAAGGGGCCGCATCAGACCAGAATATCATAGAGCAGTAAGCAACCAATTATAACAATTAAAATTATTTATAAATTAAATAAATTTGTATATATATATATATATATATGTATATATATATATATATATATATATATATATATATATATATATATATATATATATATATATATTAGGGGTGGCACGGTTCAACTTTTTCACGGTCCGGTTTGTTTCACGGTTTTAGAGTCACGGTTTTCGGTACAGTTCGGTATGTGCTGTGTTTGTGGAAAAAATATACTTTGTAATAAAAAAAAAGAAGAAGAATATTCTATCCAACTACAAGCAGCAGCACACATAAATACAATAGAGTAAAGATACAAACAATAAACAGTGATTTTCAGTTTTTTTTTTTTTTTTTTGGCAGGTATAGAATAAGTTTTTAGGTACAGAAATTGAATAAAGTTATCAAATGTAAAACAGCATTGCATATTGAACTAGCTATATAAATTAAAGATAATTCTTTATTACAGTTATAAAAGCTTTTTAATCAAGAGCATTGAGTGATTTCTTTGTTGTTGCTGTTTCTATTAATATAAAGACTGTCACTTTAAGAGAATGCACTGATACAGCAGGCCTGCGTTCAGCCGGCTATGTCTGCTGTAGGATACTTAACAAGACGGGCATTTTGTCTGAATTTGTCCATTTAAACACAATACTTAAGAGAGATCTTATATTTGCGCGCGTTCTGGCGCGCGGGTTTGCGCTGCTTCTCACTGCGCGAGCTAGCTCGCGTCCTCTGGCTCTTAAATGTTTAAACTGACAAAGCTTAAATGAGTTTAGTTTAAATACATATTAAGGTGTGCTGTTCAGGTCTCATCTGTGCGCGCGCGCGCTTTCAGCACCCGGATGATGACAGAATAAATGACTGCTCGTTTTCCAGCATAAGTCGTTCACATTGATCAAGAGTGAATGGTTTGTCCAGTTTTTTTTCCCCTCATCGCTATTGTTGTAATGTCTGGGAATCCAGAATGCGCATCCATCAACAGAAACATATATTAACTGCTATAATAGCAAACCTTATTACAGATGCTTTGGATTTAAGTGGAACAGCGGTCCCAGCGCGTGCCGAACCGTGTGTGGTGAACCGAACGGTAGGGTTTTTTTTTCAGCGAACCGTGCCACCCCTAATATATATATATATATATATATATATATATATATATATATATATATATATATATATATATATATATATATATATATATAACCAATTTTATCACTATACTGTACACTATTATACCAGCTACACTAAACAAGTGCAACTAAAGTCGCATGATACACGACAAGTCGAGTAGTTGAAGAGCATACTTGGCTAGAAATCTCTGAACTTTAGTGATAATGTCTCTCTTTTTTGATTTTCTTTCAATTTTCAAGCTGGCACTGTGCAAAAAGTGTAAGTTTAATAAAACACTGCAGCTTGTTTTAATAACTCCTCTTTGCCCCTATCTGACATTTACCACACTGGGCTAAATGAGGTGAGTAATATTTTATGAACACAGCTTCCTTTGTAGAAAGATATGGCAGAGGTGGTATAGTTTAACCTTGGTGTCTGGCATATATCTGTCTCTCTCTCTCATAGCCTACACATGATCCTCAGAGGCATACAGAAAACAGCGCTTTGGGTAAAAACCCCAGTCTGAATTTAGAATGAAGGATTGTGGTCATTCCACAGTGGACTTTCCCTTTACAGTAACTCGAGTTCTCTGTGGACGTCTTTTCCCTCAGTCAATTGCACAGATAGAACTGTGCACAGTCATGTCTGAACCTTGTCTCTTGCTTTCCTGCTTTGCTTTTGATGAATATTTAAAGCACTATAATAAACGTGTTGAAGGTAACCGGCCACATTGATTTTCAGATGTGGGGGCAAACACACTGAAATTAGATGTCAAAGTCCAGATGCCGATGTTTAAAGTGAAATGTGGCTGTTTGTCTTCCTGACCAGGCTGTGAGAGGGCAGATACATTTATTTGGAAAAGAGTCGAAATTAGTCCATCTTTTATCTCGGTGTGTGTAGAAAGTTTTGCATAAATTTCATTACATGCCAACCAACAATATGCTAAATCAATACATTCTAATGAACCTAATGTTGTAATTTGGTCTTGGTAGCGTTCCAGCATCACACAGATTTCAGCATTTGAAAGGAAAACCAACCAAGAGATCAAAACACTGATGATTTCATGCTTACGCTCATTTGAGGTGAAATGTGGTCTTCCATATTGCAATCTAATGGAAACATAATGGAAACATAGTTTCACTGTATTCTATTGAAGTCTGTGGATAAAAGCCTAGCTGAGCGATATACTGTGTATTCTGAGTTTTGGCAAGTTTCTTTGGGGTTGCTAAGGTGTTCTGAGTGGTCCAAGATTGAAGATCCCAACATGAAGTGATATTCATGAATTTAAAGTCATGAATTGATCAAATGTTGATGTAAAATTTCAATAAATATAATTTTTTTGTTCCCCAAAATGAGAACCACCTCTCTTTATTCCAGATAATATGTTTTTTTTTCACAGTATAAATTGGTCTTTATGCACAAAAATTAAAAGCTGACATTGTATTTAAATTTTTGATATTCATTAAAGGTCAAAACTAATTAGTTTAGAAAAATAACAGCTCATTTCCTGGATGGTTATACAGGTTATACAGGAAAAAAAAGAAGGAGATACTCATGAAGATTTTTTGTTTATTTACAGACTTTTATTTTAAGCAAGAGGCAGTATTAACTCAATAGAAATTTAATATTTTCCAGATAATATTTGGTAAAAATAAATTAGGAAAAAGTTCTGAAAAATAATTGGTCACTTCCTCCTCGCGTAATAATGCAAGAGAGAGAGAAAAAAAAGAGCATTCTTCAATTTTGAGGATGTTAGGTTACATTTAAAAGTGACGACAGAATTGTACATCAGTGTTTTATTAGTTCATTCAATAGGAATCAAACTTGTGACTTTGAAATCATGGATATCACTTGAGGTTGGGCTCTTTAGACTTGGACCAGCAAGAAAAAGCAATCCCATAGCTATGTGCTAAAAACAATTTAGAACATAGAATACACTGTAAATTGCACTTCTAGTCTCACAAACTGAAGGCTTCTAGTTTCTCCATAGACTTCATTTGCGCTCTGAAGTCTCGAGTCAGTCTGAATAGTAGCAGCAGTGTTATTGAGTTCCTCCTTCCTGTCTAGTTCTTTCAAACGCCCTCATTCTCAAGGTATTTACTCCACCACAACAGACACATTGATTTCAAATATGTCTCATGGTTAGTGCCTGAATAACGTTCAATGCGTGCAAGGAGCAGTTCTAATTGACAACATCAAACTCTGAGCACTGAATTGATTATGTTGAGATTGTATAGCAAGGCTGAATGGCCTCTGAAAATAAATAAATGTATTTGTTTTTCAAACTTAAATATACTTGGATGGATTTACGCTGGCTGGCATGTAAACATTATACTTTATTATATTTCATAGGTGAAATGCATGAATACTTTTTCACTCTTTAACCTTTAACCTGAAACATATGCTCATGCATGCAATCTTTAACTTTATTCAGAGAGGAGGAGATTTCTAAAATATGCTAATAAAAATTATATGTTTATAAAAATAGAAATAATAATAATATTATTATGAATTAAATTAAGGTAATATAAAAATATATAATAAAAAAAAATTAGAAATAAAATAAAAAATCTGTGTAAATGGGTCTTTATTACAATATAAACCTGCTTTTATGTTTTAATTATAAGATAATACAAAATAAATATTATATATAAATATTATATATCATATTTGGTGTTGCATCAAAAAAATAAATAAATAAACTCCATAGCTGCAATATTCAATGAAGGTTAAAACAAATGAGGACAAGTATTTGAAAAATAGTATGCAATTTCCTCCTCAATTTGACTGAGAATATGCTAGAAAAAAAAAAAAAAGAAATGTTTGATCCGGGCGGTATTCAAATGACAAAGTATGTACAACATCCTCAGGGAAAACTAGTCCAGTCCAAATAAGGATTTTGTCTGCCAATCAGAAAATAAATGTTATTTAGACTGCTTTCAGGAATGACATCATCTGGAGAAGTGGAGGAGGTCTTGGTAAATTTCCCAGAATGCAGTTCGACCCTGCCTGAGGGATAGCAGTGTTCAAGTGAAAAAGGTTCACGAGAGCGGAAATTTCAGGCCCACCTCACCTCTCTGAGTTCTCCACCCCTTTCTTTCCTTTCAGAACTAATTGCTGTAATTAATTTGCATGACCTACAGTCAATCCAAATTCTTGTTATCCCCTGGTCAGGTTATTAGCGAGGTGTGAAATGAATTTACAGCTCTCAGTGGAGGTGAAAACACAGCAGTATGGTAGATATGCACCAGCTCAGCCTGAGACGTGTCCCTGCATGCAACGGAACCGCGATGACAGCTGAGACAAGAGAGGAGTTTAGCAGCTATGTGGATGCAGAACAATGGATCATGTGATCTGATTGGTTATTGGTGGTACCTGAAAGCATATTGTAAAAATTTACATATAAACATGAATAGCATATATTGTTTTCATCATCATAAGAGTGCATTTAATGGTTAAATCTTGGTTCAAATCACCAAAAGCGAAGCGAATATTCACACAGTGTTACTCACAGGATTTTTTTCACATTACTTGCGCAAATAAAAGCAAACCAGACGTGTCATTAAACTCTTTGCTGATTGGCTTGCGTGAAAACGCATTATGCAAATTTCCCACTTCAGTTGAAATTTTTCAACTTGCACAGAAGACGCAATTGAGGCGACTATCACGCATTGTGTCGCATAATTTGCGTCTCCCAGATCATTTTGTTTGCAATCATCGTAAGAGCAATATATTGCAGATTAAATTATTGCCACTCTTTCTAAAAATGTATGACTTTTCCAGGCATTTCTGATTATTGGATAAGAATTGATTTTTTTTTAATCCAGATCATTTTGTGAACTGAGTCGTTCAAAAAAAATCAACTGAAATGAACAATTAACTAAAGTAATAGCTGATGAAATTATTCCTACTCTTTTTGGTAAATGCATTAATTTTTCCATTTCTGATTATTGGATAAGTATTATAAAATAATAATATCAATAATAATAATATACATTTCCATTCAGGATATTTTGTGAAGTGAATCATTCAAAAGACTCAACTCAAATAATTCACTTAAAAATACAATTCACAAAAGCAATATTTAGATGCTTAAGTATTTTACAGTAAAGCGTAACTAAAATGTATATTCAAGGTAGAAATTTCCATGCTTTTCTAGACCTGGTAAACACTATTTTAAAATTTCACTCTATTTCCATGACCATGGGACCCCATCAATTATATATTTAGCTAAAGACCTAAGACTATGGAAATCTAGGCACTTAATCTTAAACCATTTTTCTGTCAAAATGACATTTTTTTTCCTAATTAAATTTATAATTACATTTTTATTAATCATTTCTTACTGCTCAGGGCAGGATGTAAAGGAAGCCCATCTGTTCTACAGAGAGACATCATTTACAAATAGTCCCTAACTTCATATTCAAATATTACTCTGCCTAGTTTTAGTATAGCTGTATTGGTTATTTTTGCAAACAAGAGATGTTTTGTTCTACCTGGCTCTTCTCAAAGAGGTTACATCTCATGGGTCTCTGGCACCATTGTGGGATGTATCAGAACAGCTTGGCGTTGTTTGCTCAGTGTTGGCTGCAGATAGTCAGCGGAGGAGACACAGATAACAGGGTTTGCCAGCCTAACTAGTGACCTTTTCAAACACCCTACAGGGGGCAATCCTGGTATACCATTCAGAGCTTTTCTCGATTTCTGATGCCCCTCTCAAGACTTGGTGCTTTTCAGAACCCTGATGCTGAGAGGAGCGATCAAAGCTGCCAGTGAAGGTCAAGCAGGAGGAACCCCAGCATCATTCCTTACAATGACACTGATCTGTCAGGAAGATGAGACTGGGGTACATGGCATAATATATCAGGACCAAGGCCAAACTACTACTTGATTTGTCATCTTTTTTTTCTGAGGCAGAAGTGCCATACACCTATTTTGGATAAATATGTGTAAGGCAAGACCAACAAATCTTTTTAAAAAATGTAATAGTTTTATTAAACAAAGTGAATTGCATTTATAGAAGCTACTTTGCAAAGTAATAAAATGAATAGAATAAAGCCAACTGAGATATTTACATTGCATTTATTCATTTAGCACACACTTTTATCCAAAGAAACTTACAAATGAGGAACATCACAAGCTACAAATCTTGCAATTAAGAGAAATAAATGTGAAATTGAAGCCAGTTTTGAGAAATAAATTGCAATAACAAGAAATAAAGTTTAAATTGTGACAAAGTCGCAGTGATGAATTTTGTTTTGTTTTGTAATTCGAAATCTAAATTGTCTCAAAAATCTGAGAAGGTACAAATACAAATTTATGATTTGTTTGGAAAATCTAAAATGTCCCCAAAATTTGAGAAAGTACAAACAAAAATGGGCATTTTGTTTGGTTTAATCTGAATCTAAATTCTCAAAAATCTGAATGGATACAAGTATGCACAGTCAAGACATTTCTAATTCTAAGAATTGTTGATTCTTGATTGTCAAGTTTGTGGTTTAAGAGGAAACAGTGGCACCTGCTGTCATAAGAAAGCAAAGCTATTTAATATCAAACAGTGTATGCCCTAATTTCACCAAAGGTATCTCTTCTCAGCACTGATCATTAGATGAGATGTGATTGGCTGTTCCTGGAAGGATTCCATTACTGTGCAGCATGACTGGTCTCTCTAGAGGGCGAGTTTTGGGCCAATGTACTTGAGTGCTTGTGTAAGAGTCACTGTTCAGTGTAGATTTGAGAACAAGTTGACTCTTTCCAGCCCTCAAACAAAGCATAGTGGGTGTGCTGACCTGCCTATAGCCCCTACCTTTCAAAGGGGTGGTCGGGAATGTAGGTCTGTTCCTCCTGTGGAGCATCTGACAGGTTCACGGTGGTTCAATTCACAGTGTTCCCGATTGATCCATGTCACAACATTAGAGCCGGGTGCAAGCATGCAAAAGCACAAGAACAAGTCATGCAGGGGAGAGCAGGAGCAGGAAGACACGGTGAGCTAAAGACAGGGAGAGAGAATGTGCTTGAATATTTCTTAAAGTGAACATGAAATCAAGATGGACCCCATTTACTTTCCTAATACATGTTTCTGGTCTTATTGTGAAGATGTGTGCATATTATCAGATAAAAACACTCATTCTTTGATATGTTTCTTTAGCATCACGGTATGCAAAGAAATGTGGAAAATAGCCAGTTTACCGATACCAAAGTAGCAATCTGTTGTTAAAAGTAAAACACAAAAAAAAAAATTAATAATAATTCAGATGTTGCTCCATCTAATGGAGTGCTGATGTTTATAAAGCCTATGTTTAGCTTTTTACTTCTGCCGATTGTTTTAAGCTTATAAATTCATAAAAGGTGTTTTTATTTGTGAAGATTTTCATGATAAATGGTGTAAGAATCATAAACTTTTGTTGGCCACAGAGCTTATTTTCTTCAATAATCCAAAAGCCAATGGAAATATCCTATTGGGTTTTTGTTGAGGTTTCTTAAATAATGGAACTTGACTAAAAGTATTTTAACTACAACAACATGACACACTTTCAGCTTTGATTGTTAAATAAGTAATTGTGTGCACATCCCACCTTCTGGCAGAAAAAACTACTGAAGTGAAAAAAAAATAATGTCCGAAACACTGCTTTTAACGCCCATATATTTAATAAAAAGGCAACGTTTTGACCCTACTGGGTCTTCTTCAGGCAAATGGTGAACACATTTGATAAAGGGATATATAGGCCTTACAATCAACTGACCCACCCTGTGATTTCAATTAGCTTGATTGGATCTAAACAAGCCTAATGGCCCCACTCATTACTCAATTAAAAGAACACTTGCATAGAAAAACATTCATGTGGAAGAAACAATTCTATATATACATAAGCCAACCACAAATGATTAGAGAACATTACCCCACAAAAATATAATACCTACTGAAATGTAGTCAGCATAGAAACAGACAATTTCCTACAAACAATATATATGCAAGTACACACATCCACACATATACATACATATCCCTACTCTTTATAAGAATGGCTTTATATCAAATTCTTCATTAAGACCATAGGGAGACATTGTATTTAAATAGTGAATCCAAAATGTTTCCCGTTGGAGAAGCCTTTTACATGATTTCCTCCTCTAGACGGTTTTTTGACCCACTCCACCCCAATATATCTAAGGGCACTGACATTATGCCCTGCTAGTTTAAAATGAGCGGCGACAGGGCTGCGTTCATCCCCTGTTCTAATGGTGCTTCTGTGCTCAATGATTCTGGTCCGTAGCGCTCTCGTTGTTTTGCCCACATATGCTAAGCCACATGGGCAACGAATTAAATAAATAACATGTGTGGTGCTACATGTAATAACACCACGAATAGATAATGTCTTGCCAGTGTGTGGATGATTAAAATTTTTGCACTTATGCGTGTATGAGCACTGGGCACAACTGCCACATCTATAGTTACCATCTGGCATACTAAGAAAAGACGTTATGAATTGCGGACGTATATAATTTTTAACTAGGAGGTCTTTTAAGTTAGGGGCACGCTTAAAAAAAAGCTTAGGTTTTTCTGGGAAGACTCTGATTAGTTTAGGGTCCGAATCAATAATGTGCCAATGTTTGTAAACAGATTTTCTAAATTCTGACACAAGTGGGGAATATTTTACACTACATAAAGGGGTCTTGTTTGGATTTTTAGTTTTTTGGCCGACTCAACCCAATCTTGTTTGTCTGCTTTTTTACACTTTCAGCTTTGAGCCATAAACTTGCAAGTATTTTAGTTAAGTAGTCTAATTCATTCTTAAAACCTTTTAAACGGACGGAAAACCCAAACATTAAATCTCAGGTCAATACTTACTAAAAACTGTAAGTAAACTGTAAGTAAGTAAACTGTAGGCAAATATGTGTTTTCCTTTAGAAGAGAGTGGCTTCCTATAGGGTCTATAGGCACATTACACACACACACTTACCCTCGCATCCTAAAGCTTTAGTTATGTATATTAGGGCCATTATAGTTGTGACAAATGTGGGAAGGCAGGAAGTGCAGTAAGCTCAGAGGTATTCATATTCTTCCAGCATCAAAGATATTTCCCTGGAGGGCCCCCTTTAGGCCACACTGTTATTACCATGTCTCTCCATTATCTCTAGCTGTACTTGATATTAAGACAATAATGGAGACAGTGGGGTTACTGGCAGATGACAGGAAAGCTTAAAAGCGATTCAGGGAGATGTGGTGTGAAGGTGGGGTCGAACAGATGGAAACAGGATCGTGGGACCTGCACAAGGGCCTCATCAGATAAAAAGATTTTAAATGAGATCTTTGTATTCGAGATGATTTTTGCTTTCCTTTTCTTTTTGTAAATATCTGAATATTTGCGATGGAGCTTCCAGACAAAAACAGAGATGTGCTTATCTGAGCGTGTGTGGCTATGTCTGACTGCCATTTACATCAAAAGAAAGCTTTTCATATTTGGTAAAATGTTAATGCATGTTGCCATGGAGATCTTAAAGGGCCGCCCGCAACACCAGGCCCAAAATCCAAGACACAGAAATAAACAAAGAAACGGCTGTGAAATAATGCACTCGAAATGTATTGTAAACATAGTCATTTGTATCCTTTTTGTTCTCGAGGCACAATATGTGCTAAATAATAATAATGCTTAAAAAATCAGGAGCTCGGCATTGTCGGAGTGAATGCAATTCAGGGTGCAGAGGTCAAATCAAATCAAAGACCCAACATTGTGCACTCTCCGCCTGGCCTGTCTGTATAAAACACACTGGTACAGCCCACAGCTTTTAGTTAGGTTTATTGGCTTCCTAAGTGTACTGGACTTTCTAACAAATTGCACATCACATGGGAATCTTTTACTCTAGAAGGAATGCTGCGAAGAAAGTGGCTGTCCGTGACTTCCATTAAGAGCATTAGACCCCTGTCACCAGCCAACCCAGCTTACTAATTCTAGAGCTCCGAGTGCTATGACTATATCACTGGAAAACCACAATTTCTCCCTGTGGGACATTAACCGAGTCAGAGATTAACATCAGTCCATCAGTCCACCTTTCAGGGTGATGGTAACACATTTACCATCTGGGCAGATAAACAAGAACGTCTCTGTTCACGAACTGAGAACATCACGCATCTCATCTGCGTTGTTTTCAACACTTTTCTAACTAACTATAAGCTACTAATCATTTTAAACAGTCAGGCTTAAGTCCAACGATTCTTTCTTAAAAAAAAAAATAAAAAAAAAAAACAATTACAAACTCTACGTTATACTAAATGTATAATTACCTTTTGATGTGATGTGAGTTTTGTTTTTCATCTGGCAGAAAAACATTTAGGATCTTAATTATCGGAAAAGCATTAACTTAAACATGCTTTTACACTAAAGGCAACAAATAAAATAGAAACATCTTAATTAAATAAAACAAAGTTAAATAAAGTATATTTGCACTAGTGTTCAAAATGTTAGGGTCGATGAGATTTTTTAAATGTTTTTAAAATGTTTTTTGTTCATTAAGTCTGCAGTTATTCTAATAAAATTACAATAATTAACTGTAATATTATTAAATATTATTACAACTTAAAATAACTGTTTTCTATTTTAATATAATTTAAAATGTAATTTATTCCTGTGTTACAAAGCTGAATTTTTAGCATCATTACTCCGTATGCTGCTTCCATGCTCAAGAAATATTTATTATTATTTCTAATGGCTCATTTAATATTTTATTGTGGAAACCATTTTCATTTGTTATGATTCTTTGATGAATATTTAGAACAACAGTATTTATTTAAAAATTAATCTTTTGTAAATATCTGTAACTGACATTTTTGATCTGTGTAATGTGTAATGTATCCTTGATAAATAAAATGATTAATTTCTTTAAAGAAAAACTCTTACTGACCCCAAACTTTTGAGTGGTAGTGTAACTAAATACTCAAAATTATGCATATAAATGTTTTTTTTTTTTACAAAGAAATATACTGGTGAGTGAGAGAGACAATTTAGAAAAAAGGTTAGCATGGCTATTTGCACCAATGTGAAACAATACATTGTGACACAACATGTTACTTTCTGGCATGCTGCTTCTTGAAAAAAAAAAGAAGTAGTTTGTTAATGGAAAAGCAACATTGTTTTGAACACGTGAGCTATTGTATTGTTTCATGCTACTGGGAATTGCAGGTAAGTTCTCAGCACTACTTCTTTTAGTCAGTTACTCTCCAGCAATGAGGCTATAAATTTTATCAATAAACTGTGATGAACACAACACTGGAGTGATAATTATCTTGAGTATAATTAAAACTACAAATATGTGCACTTTCGCTGGTGAAGCAGTGACAAGCTGTCGTAATTATAGCTTTTTTGTTCAGGTCTGCCAAATGTCCAATTAGCAGCCTAGTATCAGCTGAAATTTGATGTCATTGTTCTAACATTCTGCTGGACATTTTTGAACATACTGAACAGGTGGACAATTGTCTAAAGAAATTACACCTGTTTCTTCCTCTTAAAAAAGTTGCGCCTACTCCAACCATCTTTAAAGAGGCTTCAGGTGCATTACACAATATGGGTCGCTGTTTCTGGTTTTATCTAGTCCTTCAGACACGCCTTTCAAATGACACTACGTGCACGTGACACTGCAACCCTTAATGTTAGCTAATGAATTTAGCAAACGTTACTAGTCCTTGTTTACTTTACTTAGAGTGTAATTGTTTACACTCTGTAAAGCTACATGAAGGGTTCCTCAAATCACACAGTATATATATATATATATATATATATATATATATATATATATATATATATATATATATATATATATATATATATATATATGCTTCTTGAAAATAAAAAGGAGTTTGTTAATGGAAAAGCAACATTGTTTTGAACACGTGAGCTATTGTATTGTTTGATGCTACTGGGAATTGCAGGTAAGTTATCAGCACTACTTCTTTTAGTCAGTTACTCTCCAGCAATGTATATATAGAGCAACTCTCTATATATATACTGTGTGGTTTGTGTGTGTGTGTGTGTGGGTGTGTGTACTCCCAAATGTATAATATATAATTTACATTTTAACTGTATTTAATGACCTGTCATCAGTCCACATCACCCTGCTCATCCATTTATCACAAATGTACAATTAATAACATTAATTAACATTAGTTTTTTTTTAAGTTCATAAAAAATGTATTTCTGTTCTTTAAAATTTCAATAATGGTTAATTGTTTTCAAGGCTGAACAAATCTTGGTTTACATTTTATTTTCAGTTTTTTTTTTCATCTGTTAGTCCTCTGAGATGTCTTGCGGTGCCCCTGTGTGAGTGTTTCACAGCTCTGAACTTGGCACATCACACTGAAAAAAAAATCTATCTGTTCCCGTCTACCACCAAACATCCTCAGCCTGCGTATGAACCACTGCCTCTGCCCCTGGTGATCACAACGAAGCAGATATTTTTGTCAGATGAACAGCAGGAGGATCTGGACTGACCGGGACAGATCGGACCCCCTCCTCGGCCAGCTCTACGGTAAAAGCCCCACTGAGTGACATTAGACCCAGAGCAGGTGGGGCCACGGATGGCTGGTGGCCAGGAAGATGACTCTCAGAGTAATTAATGGTGAGTGTTTTATTCCAAGCTCCCAGCAGTCAGCAGACTGAGACCTTTTTGGGAATTACAAAGCTGTCATGGCAAGGCACTCACACCAGCACAGTAAATATCACCAAGTCCTGAATCAACACAAGCTTCTGGGAGGAGAAACAGTTTGCATTCAACCTTCCCTTCGCTTTGGTGTCCGCCGAAGATGAGGGCCACTGTGGCCACATTTACAGCCGAGCATTTATCTGGTCTTCGTAATGAACCCGACAGAGTAAACAATCATTGTAAGATTAGAATTAATAATGTAGACACTAATGTGTTTATTCAGGTCAGATTATGGTTTCAATAAAATATGGACAGGCCAGAGAGCCATGGGGAACAGCCACATGTGGGACAAAGCAAACATCATGGTGGAGCTGAGGGAAAACCTGTTCATTACACACCTTTAACCCAGCTTTCCCACTGAACATCTCCCTCATCATCATCCGTAATTAAGCAGAATGCAGGAAAGAAGGGTAAAACAGTGTGATGCAATGCAAAAAGCTGAAATGGTTGATTGGTTTAGGTAAATTATAGAAAAATATGTCTGGGTCATATTCACAATTAAGAACACAGACACACACACACACACACACACACACACACATATCCCCTAGTTAACACAGTTACAAATTAGGCAACCAACTGGACCTTATTAACACATGACACTGCTCCACTGATTATGTACTGGTTACTCCACTGCACACCTCGAATCACTTCCTCCTCAATCTTAACCATAACATGGTTCCTGACACAACACACACCCCTCCACATGTCACTTTTCGACATAACCTACACTCCCTTTCACCCTCCCGGCTATCTGCTATGGTTTCATCTTTACTTCCTTCCCCTGAACAGTTATCATCTGTTGATGTTAACAGTGCTACTGATTGTTTCTGCTCCACTCTTACATCTTGTTTAGACACTGTCTGCCCATTGTCTTCCAGGCCAGCTTGTACCACCTTTACTTTCCCTTGGCTGTCTGATGTTCTCTGTGAGCATTGTTTTAAGCTCAGAGCTGCAGAAAGAGCAAATCACAATATCCAACTGACCTTAATGTATATTGATCACTCCTCTCTTCATTCTATGCTAATGTCTCCAACTGCTAAAAGGACACACTATCACAATAAAATTAACCATTACGTCTAACTCTTGCATGCTCTTTAAAACATTTTCCTGCCTCCTTTGTCCTCTTCTTCCCCCTCCTTTATCAACTCTAACAGCTGATGACTTTGCCACATTCTCCATTAATACAATGAAAACCATCAGTGAACAATTTGCCACACCACAAACTGGTACTGTATCAGCAAACATACACTCGCTTTCAACCTTCTCTCCACTCTGTGAGGCAGAAGTCTCTAAACTCATCCTTTCCAATCATCCTACAACTTGTCAGCTTGATCCTATTCCATCTCATCTCCTTCAAGCCATTTCTCCTGCCGTTGTACCTGCACTCACTCACATCATTAACATATCCCCCCACACTGGAATTTTTCCTAAAACATTTAAATAGGCTCGTATAACCGCACTTCCTAAGAAACCCACTCTTAACACAACTCTTTTAGAGAACTACCAGTTTTCCTTCTAACTTTCATCGCAAAAACATTTCAATGAGCTGTGTTCAACCAAGTCTCTGCATTTATTACACAGAACAGCCACCAGTCTGGTTTCAGAAGTGGACATTTGACCGAGACTGCCTTGTTCTCAGTTGTTGAAGCCCTAAGACTGGCAAGAGTGACTTCCAAATCTTCACTGTGATACAGTGAACCACCAGATTCTCCTGTCAACCCTATTGGAAAATGACATCTCAGGAACCCCATGCCAGTGGTTTGAGTTTTACCTCTTAGATAGGTCCTGCAAGGTATCTTGGAGAGGTGAGGTGTCCAAGTTGCAAAATCTAGCTACTGGGGTGCCTCAGGGAACAGTTCTTGGACCACTCCTATTCTCTGTCTACATAGCATCACTAGGTTCTGTCATTCAGAAACATGGCTTTTCATATCACTACTATGCTGATGACACTCAATTCTACCTCTCATTCCATCCTGATGATCCGACAATAGCTGCTCGCATCTCAGCTTGTCCAACAGACATTTCTTGTTGGATGATGGACCATCAACCTCAACTCAACCTGGCTAAGACAGAACTGCTTGTGGTTTCAACAAACACATAATTTTCTCAAGATTTCACCATTCAGTTAGGCTCATCAACCATAACCCCTTCAAAAACAGTTAGAAACCTTAGAGTTATTGTCACTGGGTGACTATTCTGAGCTGAACTTTTTTTTTCCGGGCGGAACTGGAGTGTGGGAAATATTTCCGCCCGGACTAATTTAAGTGAAACACGAGTTCTGTTCCGTTTGGCCAAGGTGGGGAAATTATCCCAGATACACGGCAGGTGTGGGAAGAGGACGTTTCGGATACTGATTGGAGGATCGGGAAGGAAGCAGAGATATAAAAGGGGCTGGTTTATGAACAGGAATAGTAGTTTTTTTTCCCCGCTGTTGTTCCACACGATACGGAAGTGGCTGGTGTGGCGTGGATGTTGTGATTTACGGGCTGCAATGGAGAATCCAAGGAAAGTGGATATTGGAAGTGCGGAGGAAGATAAGTGCTCAACCTTTTTGTATGTTGTGTTTACATCTTATTGTGGATTGGGTTGAAGGAGCGATCCTATGTTTGGAAGGCCCCTGGGTGAAGGAGATCATTGAATTCGTATTGGGAGAGGACAACACTGTGTACTGGCGGGTGAAAACTTTATGAACATTCCTTGTATATTGTGGAGAGTGGATGAAGGATGTGGAGGGAGACTAACTGCCTTTAAGAAAGAGTTCCGACTGCATATTTCCCCGTAGCAGTGGGTAATCCCCCCCCTCTCTTGTGTTGATCTAATAATCCTCAGTGCTCGTGTGTTTACTCAGGGTTGATAGTAGTGCCTTGTGTTGGAGATCGCTGGGAAAGATGGAGAGACTCCGGTGTACGATATATACGCCTGCCGTGGTCTGCCCCCTGCCTTCGTCCATCTGACACGCCCCGCCAGGACTCTGAGCCCGAAACGGGAATACACCACGGATCTTCTTTCACTGAGTGTGTGGAGTGCGGTGAGTGCTGCTATATTGAAGTGTACACACGAGAAGAATTGTAGTGCCTTTGTGGTGTGTGGTGTTTGTCCGTGGCTGTGTCCCCGGTCGTAGGAAGAGATCTGACGGAGAGGAGCAGTGTATTGGTGGCGACCACAGTCTTTACCTTAAGTAAGCTGGAGCTTGGACGTGTTGGAGGCGCCTCTGGAGGAGGTTGGATGACGTCGCCCACGCAGCAATCTCTGTAAGCTTTTAAATCAAATCCTTACCCTTGCATCCACGTGACGTTGTGTCATTTGCCTTGTCAGCAACCACCGGCCTTGTGCGTGTCGTCTGTGCTGTCTCTTCGACGAGGGAAGCAAAGGACAACAGCCGATCCTCCCCCGTGTGCCCTCCTGCCAAGCTGGGCGGGAAGCCCAGTATTGTTTGCAGTCTCACCTGTAAGGCCCACCAGCCGTCAGTCATCGACCAAACCCGTATCTGCTTGGAATATCGACCTCTGAATATCTTCAGTGGTGAGTAGCCAGTTAACAGCCCTGTGAATACCCACCTGTATTGAACTCTGTACTTACCTGGGAGCTAGAAACCCCTGCATGCTAACAGCTCAGCCCTGTGAATACTCACCTGTGTATTGAACTCCGTACTTACCTGAGAGCTAGAACCCCTGCACGCCAACAGCTCAGCCCTGTGAATACCCTCTTGTATGGAACTCTGTACTTACCTGGGAGCTAGAAACCCCTGCATGCTAACAGCCCAGCCCCATGAATATCCACCTGTTTATTGAACACTGTACTTACCTGAGAGCTAGAACCCCTGCACACTAACAGCCCAGCCCTGTGAATACTCACCTGTGTATTGAATTCTGTACTTACCTGTGAGCTAGAACCCCTGCATGCTAACAGCCCAGCCCTGTGAATACTCACCTGTGTAGTTCAAAGATTTTCATATTGTCTTCTTAATGATTAATATTAGATAGTTTTCTTCTAGAAAGACAAAATCTAATTCCCACCGCAAACATCATGCCACGAATCTATGGAACACCAAAAATACACAAAAATGACATCCCATTATGCCCAATAGTAGACAGTATCGGCTCGGTCACTTACAACCTATCAAAAGCATTAGTGGAAATTATAAAACCCCTCCTCGGCCTAACAGAGCATCACTGTCAAAACTCAAAACAACTAGTAAAAGAACTCAACAACATGAAAATAGAATCAGATGAAATTTTAATTTCACACGATGTCATATCACTTTTCACAAAGACCCCCGTGGATGTAACACTACACATCGTACAAGAACGACTCCGAAAAGACAGGACACTTAAAAGACGCACAAACCTCACAGTTGACGATATAACGGAACTACTGAGCTTCGTCACAAAATCCACATATTTCCAATACAGAGGGACAATATTCAGACAAAAAGAGGGATTCGCCATGGGGGACCCACTATCAGCCATAATGAGCAGTTTTTTCATGGAGGACTTGGAAACCACAGCCATAGCCACAGCACCATCGCATTGAGACCAACCCTCTGGAAACGTTATCTAGACGACATACTGGAAAAAAAAAAACTGACATACACAGGAACTCGCTGACCACCTAAACAGTATTGACCCCACCGGAAACATAAAATTCACACATGAGGAAGAATGCAACAGAACCATAGCTTTTTTAGATTTAAAGATCCACCACAGAGATGATGACAGTATCAAAATAACAGTCTACAGGAAACCAACACACACTGACCAATATCTACTCTGGACATCTGAACATCCCACGGCGCATAAATTATCAGTAGTGAGAACACTTTATGAACGGACTAGTTTCATCACGGAGGAAAAAGACAGACGAAAAGAGGAAAAACATATCAGACATGCACTTGCACGCTGCAAATATCCGATATGGGCCATAAACAAAGGAAAAGAACAAGTCGCAAACAAGCAAACCAAATCAAAAACAAAACCCAAACCGAAACCTGAAACCGGAAACAAGGACATAGTAACCCTACCATATATCAGAGGCATAACAGAACCATTACAGCGGGCAATGAGAAAATACAACATAAACACAGTAATAAAACCATACACAAAGTTAAGGCAGTTACTGGTACACCCCAAGGACAAAATAGAGCAAGACAAAAAATTGAATGTCATATACGAGATACCATGCAAATCATGCAATAAAACATACGTAGGAGAAACAGGCAGGTCATTCAACACAAGAAAGAAAGAACATCAGAAAGAATGTGAAAAAGAAACAACAGGACGACTCACTAGAACTCAAAAGGAAAAAGCGCAACAGGAACAACTAAAATCAGCTATATCAGATCATTGCAAACGAAATAACCACATTATGGACTGGGACAACGGACACGTCATCAGATCAGAACCAAACCGATACAAAAGATGGATAAAGGAGGCAATTGAAATCAGGAAGCGGGCCAAGGATACCATCAACCGGGATGAGGGAGCCTACATGCTCTCACACACATGGAACACCATCCTCCAGAGACCATCGAGCAACAGGGGGGCAGGGCGTGGCCAGAAAATAACAGCTGATAAACGACACGTCAAAGTTTTTTTTCTCCACCTGAATGGTTTTGTCTTTCTAGAAGAAAACTATCTAATATTACTCACCTGTGTATTGAACTTTAAACTTACCTGGAGTGGAGTCGGCTGGAAATTAAGGGCTGAAGTGGAGTGTTGTCGAGGAAGGGCTGAAGAGTAGTGCTATCGAGGACTGGAATCCGTATCTGTGGACAAAAATAGTTCGAGTCATCAGTAGTTTTAAAGTTTCCTCTCCCCTTTTCCCCAAACTTTTAAATAAATAAAATTGTTAAATTTTAATCTTGATTGTCTGTCCGTTCATTGGGGTGTTGTGGGACCTCCTCGAGGTGGAAGTTAGAGGGAGGAGCGAGACCCGTTAAATTGGTGGTCCGCTCTGACCTGCGACATTATGATTGATGATATGTCGAATTTCTCAAAGATCAGGCTCTTTCTCTCAGAACATGCAGCACAACTCCATGTTAAAGCTCTTGTTCTGTCCAGGCTGGACTATTGCAATGCTCTCTTGGCAGGTCTTCCAGTCGCTTCTATCAAACCTCTACAATTAATCCAAAATGCAGCTGCAAGATTAATCTTTAATGAGCCAAAAAGAACACGCATCACACCTCTGTTCATCAATTTGCGCTGGCTACCAGTAGCAGCTCGCATACAATTCAAGGCATTAATATTCACCTACAAAACCACCACTGGCTCTGCACTCCTTTACCTAAATTCATTACTTCAGACTTATGTGCCCTCTATACCTGCATTTATATGCTTACTCTATTCTTTTTCTAATCTATCGGTTTTCTTTTTATTTATATTTTTATTCTTTTTAAAAACCCTTGCTACATGTACTACGTTTAAGCTAACTGAGACTTGTTATAGCACTTATATATCATTACTCTTCTGTTGTTTTTGATTTCTTCCATTGTCCTCATTTGTAAGTCGCTTTGGATAAAAGCAATATATATATATATATATATATATATATATATATATATATATATATATATATATAACAATATAAACTTTTTTTAAACAAATTAAAAAATATTTTTTATCAACAAAAGTCAGTCTCTTAGTCAATCGGTATGTTACTGAAACTTTTCTTATCTCCTGCCTCCTGTGGATTTTTCTCTACATATTTCCATGTTCTTTCTCTAATTTCTCTCCCCCAATTCTTTCTGTTTCAAAACATAAGAAAATAGTTTAATTACTGTAATTACTGCATTTAAGAACAAAAAGGAGTCAAACTAATGTTATTTAATTATTTAAAATGCTTCTTAAAGATACCTTGTTCTCTGGTGTGACATTTTTTGTCTTATAGTTTGACAGTACAGGCATCACACCGGAGGACATTTTCTGTCACACCATAGGATGTTTCAGCCTTTTACTGTCAAATGATGACTTTCCTATTCTGAGCTAACCTGTCATTAGTGGTTAGCAAGACACATTTGCATAATTTTCCATGATTTTGTAGTTTAACATACAATTTAAAAAATATATAATTTAGGGGTGTCCACCAAAGGACAACAAAATGTAACACTTTTGTATTGGTTCCAAATAAATTAAATATTTGAACATTTCTGAGAGAAAAACTGACACTTGCCATTTACTAAAATAGACACTTGTACAATTATTAAAATTATTATGTTTTTCATTTTAATTTATAAGAGTTGTACTTTATCGAACCATGCTTTTTGAGGTTTTGAATGTATAGTTTTATATATTTAATATCTATTTTTTTTTTATAAAATATAATCGAATTATATTGTTTATATATCTTTTAGTATTATTTAGTATTATGTTTATATTTGTGTTTAATTAATAAATAATATATTGTTGCATTAAATTATATTGTTATTTATTATTATTTTCTAATTTCTGCAATAATAATGAAGAGAACGTGCTTAATTGTCAAAATGTTGCAACAATGCATTGCACATACACAGAGAAATATATAAATAGTCCTATACATAAGAATGAATTGCATTATGCAGAGTTTATTCATTTATTTATGTATATATATGTATGTATTGTTTTTTTTTAATATGGCATGTTCTTGACAGGTGTCATGAAATATAATTTTTCCTTTTGTGATGTTGCTCTTTAGCTCTACCCACAGTGAAATTCCACTGGTCCAAAATCTTTCTCTCCATAGCTGTCTAATACTAAACCTTCTTGCCTTGAACTTATTGTTTCACTATGTTAACTGTTCACTTATTATCCCATTATTGCAAAACGACCTTTGTTCAGTAAAACACATCCTCTGAACCTGAAAACAACTTCATCATCCATGCTTTATTTAGTCTCTCTTTGCACACATGAAAAATGCAGTCTTTTACTTTCCCATTGAGCAGAAAGGGTAAATTAAGAGTGTGCTGTATCAACGCGAGGAGACAGCTCTCCAATAGACAACAGACATTGATATGTTGCCACAGAGACTCTTCCTGGTCCAAGCAAATTAAAGAGGAGGAGAAGGAGAAAAAAAGGACTTACAAATCGTCCCCCCTTCTCTCTTTCTCTCTCTTTCTCTCTTTCGCTCTCTCCACAGCCAGTGAGAAAATTGAGAATTTGTTAAAAGGTCGCAGTGGATCAAAGTCATGTTGCGGCAGGCTACCTGCCAAGCTACTGGAGTGCTAACACTTGGCAGACCAGAAAGAGAAAGAATGTGCCATCTGCACCCGGATCAGTGAACATTAGGGAGCGGGCCTAAAAATGGAGCTGGCCTGAGGACAGAGCACTGCTACCGATCATTGTCACATTACAACCCCTCCTCACCCCCCACCACCACGCCAAAATGCCCCCTGACTAACCTGCCTCCAGCAAACTGCCAAATGTTAGCCGCCATGAAAATAAAGATGCATAGAGTCACTGGACACTTTTTTCTGTTTTGTTCTGCTTGAGCTCTGCTGAACAAGACTGACTGAAGACGTTACACGCTTCCCTTTAGCTGCTTAAAAAGTCTTACAGTGTTAGTCTGAAATTGTCCATGTATAATATATTAATATTAGATATATTAATATATCTCTAATAAATATGTGTAAACAAATACAAACACCATACATGTATCATACATAGACAAAACCATAAGAAAGAAAGAAAGAAAGAGGGGACAATATTGGTTAATTTATTATTTAAATAACATAAAATAACATAACATAATATATATATATATATATATATATATATATATATATATATATATATATATATATATATATAATCATATATCTAATTTATTTGTTCATTTATTTAAACATGAATATAATATGTTACAGTGTGTTATTATTATGTTACTGAATATTATATATTTAAATATAGAAATAAATATCCTCCACTATCCCTTAATTCTTCTTTCTTTTTGGGGTCAATAAGATTTATTTATTTATTATTTTGAAAGAAATTACTACTTGGATTCAGCAAGGAGGTGTTAAATTGTTCAAAATGTATTTTGAACTTCGTTTTAATAAAATGATCCTGAGAAATTTTGGTTTCCACAAATATACTCTCCGCATAATATCCACAACTGTTTTCAGTAAATTTTGCTGGAGCACCAAATCAGCGTATTACAATGATTTCTGAAGGATCATGTGACTGATCTTATGTATAATTGCACTTGAAATTTGCCTTATGCTCTCTATACTCTCTTTTTAGAGAGACGCTTATCAATCAAACCTGAATTAATGTGTTTCTTTACTATTAACTCCACTTTTCTGTGAGTTACAGCTAAGGTTTTTTTTCTGGCTTTTGACTTCCTGTTAAATACCACAGCGTTCTGATGAGGTTAATCCTGGAGTCAGGTTGAATTGTGTCTATCTGCGAGCTGAAGCGTTGGAACCGAAGTCCGGCGTAGAGGAGAGCTCACACTGGTCGGTACAGATTAGGGCTAAGAGAGATACAAAGCGGCCTGCAACAGCGAGATACAGGAGAAGAGAGAGCAAGCTGGGCTCTTTCCTCATCCTCTACCTATAACGGAGTTGTGGCTGCTGAGAGAAGAACGACAGATCTCTCATGTGAATGAGCTGCAATGCTGATGGGACTGGTGCATTGTGGGAAATCTGGTTATTCTGAAAGACTTGTATCACTATAAAGATTGCTCATACTTAAGGTAAGTAACTTGAATAAACCCCTAACCTCAAGGATTAAACTTCTAAATGAGCAGATTTACTGACTGGTGGATGATAAAACCAGCAAAAGAGACCACATTGAATACTGAGCACTGAAGAAAGGACTACAATTCTAAAAAAGGTTCTTTATTGGAATCTATGGTTCCATGCAGAACCTATAAAGGGAAATTACTCCAAAATAAACAATTCTGTTATCATTTACACTGAAGTTGTTTTAAACCTCTATGAGTTTCTTTCTTTGGCTGAACACAAAAGAAGATATTTGGAAGAATGTGGGAATCTAGCAGTTGCTGGTCTCCATCAGAAATGCATGATGGTTTCCACAAAAATATTAAGCAGAACAACTATTTTCAAAATTGATAATAATAAGAAGAAATAAGTAGCATCGCGAAAGCAATTTCTGCACTGGGAAACACCACTTAAATGTATTGCACAATTCAACAACGATATGTAAATGTGCAGGATTGATGCTCATTTTAACTGCATTGATTTGGCTCTATAACCAAAAGGCACTGTTTCATGCAAAGTCTAAACCTAATGAGTAAAGTAAAGGTTTCTCTCTCTCTCTGAAGTCCAAGTCTTGTGTGAAACATTATATTCGTTTAAAAAAAGTGTGATTTTCAAAGGTTTTGATCTGACATCAAGCCTTCTAATTTTACAGATGGACCAGTCTAGCACTTGCTTCATGCAATGGCACTTAGGATAATAGACAGTGAAGATCAGACGATTTTAATAAAGTGGAAGATATGGAGAGCCGTGGTAAATTGGTTCCAGAACAATCTAACACTAGCTGGCAATGACATTGGCCTGTGAGATTTAGCACATACCTTGGGAGAGCAATTAGATTGAGTTAAGGAGGGATTCTTCACTAAAGTTCTGGGTTCAGTTGCTTGGAGAAAATCCGTCTTGTGGAGTGTGAGTGACGGAAGTTCTAGATCATTCATAACTGACAATGAATTTGTGCAATTAATCTTAATGCAACTTAAATCAGATAGATACCACCCTTACAGACTCCTGTCACCGGGATATTTACATCAGGTGAGTTAAAGCACTGGGGAAATTTGTTCTTAACCTAAACAGATCAATTATTTCACTGCATTTCCTTGATTTTCTGTCTCTATAGAGTGCTGCACTGAAGACTTGAGTCACGAGCGTGGGGAAAAAAACAAATTATCATTATATCAACCATAACATAACGGCTCAGTATTGACAAATCCAATTTTTCCTCCATTTGAGTGGGCAGTCATGTTAAGATTCTGTCATTTGATTTAGCAACTAGCAAGAGGTCACTGTCAATCTGAAGTTCTTCAACAAACTCTATCTGGAAATCTAATCCGCAGTCCAGCCTGGCCGATCAATGGCCTCCAGACCAATGAGAGCGGCCGAACCTGCTACACTCCCACACTTATCAGTCGAGTCGAGCGCTGTCCCCGTCAGCCATGGCTTCATTCACCTGAACAGCAAGAGACAGACTATGTGATGTACAGGGGAAATGGACGAATATACATATCCGGATCAGAAGAGAATCCCAGAATGCATTATGATGATCATAGTATATAAACAATAGGACATATTCTAATAATATATCTATGAATAAATACAAAAAATATAAAAGTATCATATAGCAGACTTGTTGAGAAAAATATATAAAATCTTATCTACCCCAAACATTTGAACAGTAGTGTATATTATTTTTATTAAATAAAATTACATCAAGATTTTTAAACACCATAATCATTGTAGAATTATCTTTTTTAATAGGATGAATTGTTTAGAAATGGTGAGAATGTTTTTTGGAAGAAAATAAAACATGCACAATATAAAATTAATAATAATACACTCCTTCAAAATAAAACAACAACAACAACAACAACAACAATAATAATATTATATATTTTTTTCTTTTATTATTTATTTGTTTTTTAAATAAAATATTAACTTTTTTTACCATAGTAATACTATGGTATTTTTTAATAGCCACATCAAAGTCCTGCAATTTCAAATATAATTGCATATAATAAATATGACAAACATTCAGTCTCATTATTTGTAAAGCACTATCATATCATCACTCGTACCATAGTGCCTCCACTGTACATTTTTATGTTTTTAATTAATAATTACATTTTGTTAGTATTATGCTGTTACATAGTCTTGAAGCTGCATTTGAAAAACTGTTATTCAGATAAATAAAAACTGAACCCTTATAAGAAAGCCCAGAAATGCTATTCATTAACAAGTATTGTAAGCTAATACAGACAGCTCAATAACATGCACCTCATTAGTAACTCCATTAAATCATCATTCAGCAGTCCAGGCTTTGTTCTCCATCCACTTCTATGGGCAGAGAATCTCACTGTTGTTCAACGCTATGCTTCAAAGAGCGGGTACACAACATTAGCATGCAGGCCGAGCAGGTCAATTTGTTAGCATGACAGAGATGTTATGAAGAAATGCAGTTCTTCAAAAGTCAGATTATTTGGATCATCATTTTTAGCGGCAGGTATAAAGGACCGAGAGCCTTCCGAGTGGAGACTCGGGGGCAGTAATTGGATGATGCTGCAAGCACATGCAGTTCAGTAGGACACCTGTTATAATTACTTGTACATATCAGAGCTGGCAGTGATGTAAATACAAAGCTCAGAGACAGTAGGGTAAATTAGCTCCTGATGTAAATAAAGCAGGATTCTGCAGATTCCTCAGAGAGATGCGGTATAATGATCTGTGGACAGTAAAATAAAAGATGCTGGTATATATTTTAACATGCTCATAGTCATTCAGCCAGGAATGGACTAATGACTGTATTATTTGTTAAAAAAGTCACTATGAATTGCTAGAAAGTCAGAATTGTGACATGTAAACTCAGAATTGATAGATATAAACATGCAATTCTGAGAAGAAAAATCTGAATTATGACATTTAAAACAAATCAGAATTTCGAGATATAATTCAGAATTGCAATAAGTTGTCAGAATTATAAGATATGTACTCGTCAGAATACTTTTTTTTTCATATTTTCTTCGTATATATATATATATATATATATATATATATATATATATATATATATATATATATATATTTAAAAAAATGTGGAATAAATAAATAGATAAACAAAAGCAAAACACCCTTCTATTCAATGCCATTCCAAACCTGTACAACTTTCTTCCCCCTTTTGGAACAAAAATGAAAATATTTGTAATATGGATTGATAGATTTTCAAAATATTATCTTTTGTGTTCTTTTTGTTCCACATATAGAAGAAAAAAAATCATACAGATTTAAAATGATAAGAAGCATGAGTAAATTATTTTGGGGTGAACTATCCTCTTTTTAGGACATTTATGACAAAATGTACATGTCTTTGTCTTTTTGTTAGCTGATCAGCGAGCACATTTTGAAGAGGCAGAGTGAATTATAGGTCACCCTCTCAGACACCTGCTCCACCAAAAAGCACGTTTGCAACCATCATTGTTTCTTCGAAGCAAACTGCAGTCAACGGCCGCTGTTCTAAGAGCAATGAACCCTCTACCCCCTTGCATGCTAAATCACCATTGTGTAAGAGTCAGCCTGAAATCCTGGCATTATATCGCTCAGTAAAGGGTTTGGAAAAAGTTACTGGATGCAATGATTTACAGAAGCAATCACCAGCACTTCTATTCCTCCCATCCATATGCTGTGGAGATGAGATGTTTTCAAAAATCCCATCTTGATGAGGAAACAGATTTGGAGAGAAATGGTACAGCTCTTTTCACACATGCACCACTTGCTCCAGAGAGCGAGCTTAGACAGCTGATATAAAAACATAAACCTCTGCTGGTTCACATTAAAAACACATTTCTAAAAATAAGCTGTGATAGGGATTATGTAAGGGTAATATAGTTTTATTTCCCTGACAGGCTTTATTGTGCTCACTAAATAAATATGTTTGGACAAAATATATTGATTTGAAAGTATTTTATCATTTTAACTAATAATTTTTTTTCCTGTAAATTATCTTAAAGTTTGAAAAATGTACATTACAATGTATAAAATAATCAGCACAATAATTATGATATTTTTTTATGTTTTTGAGCATAGTCTTCTATCTTAATATCCTAATGATTTTTGGCATAAAAGAAAAATATAAAAATTTGGACCCATACAATGTTTTTTTTGGCTATTGCTACAAATATACCCCAGTAACTTCAGACTGGTTTTGTGCTCCAGGGTCACAAATAGTATCAAGGCGAAGGATGGTAATTTGACTAGAAGCACTGCTGATTCATATTTATGAGCTCAATCTTCTCCATGCAGAGACGTGACATCACAAATCATCAGCCCATCTTCTCTAAAACTTTTCTGCTCCAGCTCCTGCTCCAGGAGCTTCTGCTCCTTTTAAAAGTTCCGGCAGCTCCTGGGCTGGCCAGAGTTAGCAAGAAATGTTTGAGAATGAGAGATTTAGCTGTAATTATTACAGAAGGAAGTAAATCACTGGAGAGGAAGAGGACCAGGGCAAAGAGTGAAACTGATGCAATCAAATGCCTCAGGCAAATATACCTCCAGCCATCCCGGGCCAACACAGGTAAACACACACACACACACACACACACACACACACACAAACAACTGATAAGAAAGATCATCCGAGCTCACTCAAAGATGAGCATCTGGCTCTCAGCTTTATCCTCTGCCCTAACAAACCTATACAGCTTGTAATCCTGCACAAACAATCATCCGACCATCAGCTGGGGGACATCGATTCAGTGCAGGCCAGATTTGGAAAGATCCTGATGAACTTGACGGATCACTTGGAAATATTGCACATTTCCTCAGGAGAGCAGAGCAAAATATTAAAAGAATCGATCACTCAAATAAATAAATAAATACATTAAATAAATAAATACATAGATTTCTTTATATAGATGGACGGATGTAATAATTGTGAATAATGTGTATACATAATATTTAAATATTGGTTAATGATGGTGACGCCATTTCCTGCAATGCCATTTATTTCTGACCGTGTAACATTTTTGTTTTCATGTTAGTTTTGTTAACTGATATTCTGAAAACAAGTTATTGGAATATCAGATATTAAGATTCAAGTTCACATACTGTATCATGCAGGTGCAAAAAAAAAAAAAAAGATTTGACATATGACAGACTGACACAGTCTCATTCAAAATCTTCTGAAGCCAAACAGAAGGAACATAAAAACGTATTATTTTCTTAATTCTCTCATCTCAATTCAAATATGGCAATGCCACATTTAAATGAGATTTCAGAACTGAACGGAAGGGAAGATTTTTAACTGAAAATGACTTAAGCGGGGGTACAATGGTGTTTTGTGTATTCAGAGTTGTTCACAGTGTTAAAGAGATGGATTCTCATGCTAAACATGGCCAAAGTTGTAAAAAATAATTTAGAAGAATGACTGAGAATTTCTGTGCTGAAAATCGTACTTCCGGGTTGGTACAAGTTTCAGCTGTTTTTTTTTCGATTGTGGATCTAATGATGTAGACGAGAACGGAACTCCTTATATGAGCATTTCTCTCGGAAAAGCGCGCCCGCGCACACACATTGACCAGAGGAGAACGAGACTGCGCACATCAACACGCTTCAAAATCGTCAGCAGCGCTGCATAGGATTTGTTTGAGAATGTCTCCAAATAAGTGTGTTTTTGGATGTGAGGGAAAGTTTACCATGTTCGGCTTCCCAAAGAACCCAGCGTTATATGAACAGTGAATGCAGTTTGTTTTTCCGGGGCAGCAATGGAGTATATCGAGTGTGTTTGTGTGTTCTGGTCATTTGAGTGATGAATGTTTTATAAACAAGGCCCAAGTCGATGCTGGATCGTTTGCTATTAAAACATGGAGCGGTCCCTGTGAGAAAAGACTCCATTCATGTAAGTACAATTGCATCAGACTTCTGTCTTTTGTTGGAAATCAGCACATAAGTGAATATATGTTAATGGAAACAACACGAAACATCAGTATTATAGCTCCGCCCACGGCACGCCTCCAGGAGCTCGGCTTTTTCTGGAGAGAATCGGAAAGCTGTATTTCTCTTTTATAAATATGATAAAACTAAAGACTTTTTGGAGATATGAAGGATGCAGTACTACTCTATAGGTACTCAAGATTAACATGAGATTAGGTGAAACTGTGTATGTTATGTACCCTTTAAATATGAATCTGTTTCTCACACAACACTATGGTTTGGCCTTGGCCTTGGCACACTTGGAATATAATGCTTGAATCATATGCACTGCTTTTATAGCACTTTTATGGTATTATGGTTTAGAAGTCATTTTTGGAGGGTTTCAAAATCCCCAAGCCACATTATGAAAAAGAGCATTCAGAAAAATATGCAGTACCCTCCAAAAGTTTGCAAATGCCCTACTTAAAATGTTTTGGACACTGTCAGCATTAATTACTTGGCCTAAGTGCATTACAGTTTTTCTCGATTGGTTTGGCTCATTTCTTGAAACCGAGATGACATTCTCAAAACCATAAGGTTCTTTGGCCAAACAGTCTTACAGTTCTGCTCAACATTATAGCTCACTAGCAAAATCAAATATCTTTCCCCAAACTCTTCTTCCATGCTTCAAAAGCAGATTCCTTTCCCATATAAAAGGTCAGTACACTCAAAATAGCACAGATCCTTCTCAATTGCCTTGGCACATGTGCATTCATTTAGTGCTTTTGTCAAAATAACCTGGATGGTTTAGCACAACACCATGGATCCCCTGCAAAAGCTCATATCTCTCCCAAAACAGTTTATCCATGTGTCAAAACTAAATATCCTTCTCATATAAATAGTCAATGCCCCCAAAATGCATTATACCTTTGGCATTGTTTAAGCACTGCAAGTCAAAATGCTTAGACGTTTTGTCACTGAGGCACAGGTCTAGCAACAGAATACCACTATGAATAAAACTAAAAGATTTTACAGTAAAATCAGCCTCCAATAAACCACTCATACTCAAGGAAACTGTAAACATTTTTATTCGTACAAAGAAATGTTAACATTAGAGAACATACTGTGAAAAGAAAACATATACAGGATTCTGTAAATGTGAACAGTTATAAACACAAACAAAAAACAAAAAAAACTCTAGCCTACCATACTGTAAATAAAGTTTCAGAACTATAGTACAGTAATATTTTCAGTGGTCGCCATTGTCACCCTCTCTTTCCTGGCCACCATCCTCATCCTCCTGGCCATCGACGCGCTGCTCTCTGTTAGGCCATAAATTCTCATCCACATCGCAACGGATATTTTCTCTTGCGATGCAGCGAGGGAAGAAACGGCGTGAATGTCTCAACCATCCCCTACATTGATCCCCTGTGATGTCCTCACATGCAGCATCCATTGCATGCAGCAGGGCCCTCTGGTCTTGAGCCTGATGCTCATACACCCTCCACCTCAAAGCTGAAAAAAACTCCTCAATTGGATTTAGGAAAGGAGAGTAAGGTGGAAGAAACTCCATTAGCATCCGGGGATGGGTGGTGAACCAGGTTCTGATGCGTGGGCCACGGTGGAAGTTCACATTATCCCACACAATGACATAATGTGGTAGCTGAGGTCCTTCTTCACCTCTCTCATTTTCCGGGATCAGATCAGTATAAAGGTGGTCCAAAAAATTGAGGAGCTTTTGTGTATTGTAGGGCCCTAAACTGGGAATGTGTGTGGCCACACCTCTTTCTGATATAGCGGCACACATTGTTCACACTGCAAATGAAACTGGCCCCGGGCCAAGCTCTGTCTATATACTTTTGGCAGCAGTCATAATCATAGACAACACCTGTCAGGTAACTAAACAAACTGTTTGATTGGTCATCTGAGATGTGGGAAACTGCTCCTTCGTTAGTTCTAATTTCACCTGATTGATTGTCAAGTACTGTCATAAATTTATCAAATGTTCCAAGAAATTCTTTCATGGTATTATATCTTTGACTAATTTTGACAGTTGAAAAGACAATTGTGCATATGATGACTTACACAATGAAACCATGCTGATATGTTTTGGAGAGAGTAACCATTTCACTGAAAAATCAACTAATCAGTTTAGATCAGCAAGATCTATTTATTTGGAAAATGTGCTAAATGTGGGCTCATTGTGCTAACTGTAGCTACTTGTACATAATCATTTGAAAAAAAGCACAGAGTCACTTGAGACATGTACTAAAGCATTTGCAATTTGATAAAACCAATGAAAAATGACATTCTGTTGTGAACAATTGCAAGGTGGTTTGGAGATTTGTCCATGTTATTTTGAGAATGTCATCTTGGTTTCAAGAAATGAGCCAAACCAATCGAGAAAAACTGTAAAGTAACTTGAAAGTCAGAATTCTTATTTTGGAATCTGGAATCTGTCATCTAAAATTAAATGTCATTGATGTCATATTTGAACTGAATGAGATTTGAGAACTGGGTGGACAGGAAGGTTTTCATGACTTAATGACTTGTTGCTCGCACAACACTATTCTATGACTTTAGCAGAGGAATACAATGCATGAATCATATGACTTCCTTTTATAGCACTTTTATTGTCATTTTTTGAGCTTTTAATAATCTCCAGTTCACATTATGAAAAAGAGGATTCAGAAAAATATGCAGTGCCTTCCAAAAGTTTGAAAATACCCTAGGAAAGTTATGGGTTTTGCACAATATATAATATAAGCATAAATGTATTAAAGTAACTTGCAATTATCATTGAGGACCAGCAGTAATGATTTGAAGGCCTAATGAATGATTGAATAATGGCATAAATGAAAATGCATTAGAGTTGGTATATAAATAGCTGTAGTATTTTTATGTTCAAAATTTGTTCTTTTTTTATTTAATCAATTTTTTTTTTTTACCTTAATTTAAATAAAAGAATGTTCAATTAGGGTGAACTATTCCTTACAGAACTATATATATATATAATATAAACAATAATACAAATATTTTACTGTTCTAATATTTTACTGTTTTAAGAATTTTAAAAGGAACTGTAAACTTCTTGTTGTCAAGTTTCTACAACTGTCTTAATTTCAGCCTGGTCGAGTGACCATTTCTAATGATTTGGCTCCTAATAGATGGCTCAAATTTCTCCGGTACTTCATTAAAGTAAATGAGTGTTTTTGCCCGTCTGATTTAAACCTCAGACAGACCTCCCGCCTTTGGATAACACAGCGTTTGAAGGCCCTGCTCTCAGGACATCACTCCTCTTGCTCCTGACAGTGTCATTATCCGACTGCTTCTGTTTGATGGCTCACAATAAGACCCTTTCTAAGACTACTGGGTATTTGTAGTAGTGCAGCATTTAATGAACAATGTTGCTAACAGGATGTGTGAAGGCAAGTGTAAGAGGGGGAAGGGAAGCTGGAAAGGTATGGCTGTAATTACCCACTCGCTGTTTGCCTCGATGGGCATTGTGTAAAGACGACAGCCAGCAGCGACAAATGCTATATACCTTTTTGAGTAAAATCTTAGAGGGCTGTACATATTTTTTTGCAGGGTATAAATAATTGAACACTTGTATGACTCTTAAAAACAAGCACCCACTCTCTTTCTAAAGTGCTCTTTAGGTAATAAGAATGCATTTTCATGGCTGTTTTGTCAGCTTTTAGTTTTTGTACGGAATGCAGTATAGGAACAAAAGATGAAATAATAAAATCAGAATAGATAAGTAAAAAATAATTGACAATGGACATGATGTGAAGCGGATTATTTGTTAATTTTTCTTCTTATACTATGGTTTTCACAGCTCAAGAAATTGTTCAGATGTTGTATTTCATGAAATTTAACAGTTTAAAGCACTCTTGTGTATAAGACTAATTTCTTATGCGTTTCATCCCACGCCTCATTGCTAATTCCAAAACATTATTTTAAGGCTTGTTACGAAGGCTTGAGCCATTGATATCAGATAAATGCAGTTTCGATTGTAGTTATTTGAGAGAGAGAGAGACAGAGAGAGAGAGAGATTAAGTGTGAATTACTTAATCTGTGCAGCTCTCGACAGTAGCGTCGCTAATATCAAAACGGCAAGTTAACGTGCTTCAAGAACAGCGCCATTATTACTTCACAGAGCAGAGCTAACACGTTTCTGTGCATGTGTAATTGTATGTGAGTGTGTTGGAGAAAGAGAGATTCCATTCAAAATTAAACTTTTTTGGGAGATACCTGGAAATTACAGGTATTTTGTTTCCTGTTTTTTTTTTTTTTTTTTTCTTGGTCAGTGTTTCTTGGTTTTGGTTCTTTTTGAAATACAATAACTGAAAGTTGTTTGGCGAAGTGATATGGAAATGGAAATGTAATGCGGTCAAGACCTGCCTGGAACTATAGCCATGCGTTTCCCTGAAAATAATTGCACACCTAAAAACGTTCGTCAGCCAATGAGATTCAAGCATTGAATAGCCCCCCTGTAAGTGCTATTTTTTTTCTTTTTGTAAGACAAGTGTTTCAATTGCTGATGAATATTGTGTTATTTTTAATATTGTCCTGTTTTATACAGCATGAGTGGATCAGCACAGCAGGGGTCCTTTTAGTTTTGTCATATGTTTGTAAAACATCTTACAAATCTTTCTTGCAACCAAGGAAATGTCATATGGGATTATTTCTATATTCTATTGATACTCCACTGTTTTCATTCCAAATGAAAAGTATCTGTAGAAGGGAAAAGGCTGATAAACTCAATACAAAACAGAATGTAAAATTAATGCACAATTATGCAAATTGTATTACATTTTCCTGTCCCTCCCCACAATGAATTAAATACATTTTATTAAAACTTTAATTATTTACAAGATAAAAAGATAGTTTCATGCATTATAGTCAGATAAATGTTTTTTATTTATTTATTAAAATTTGGAGATTTAGAATTGTTTTATTTATTTTTTTTTTTACAAACTTTGCTGCAAACAATAAGGTTTCTCCTCTATACAAAGACAAAATAATCTTTTATTGTGGGTGAGGTATTAAATCATACCATCAATTTTAAATTTTCCTTAATGGCACTTGCGAAGGCAAACATCACTATTACACGTTTTCCTCCAACCTTTTCCAACTGTTTTCTATCCATCTGTATTTGCCAGTGGAGTTTAATAGACAATGATAAACATGCTGTTATGAAATTTTAAATATTTAAGGCTTTATATTAGACACTGATTATATCTGAATTCATTTGCATCTCCTTTGATGAATTCCATTCTGAGTGAATTCTGAATGACGTTAATCGCTCTTAGTTAGGAGGATTTCATGAGGAGGGATCCACTACCCTGTTTCACAAATTTTACACCTCGCCTAAAGCCTGGTCAGGAAGTCCTGCATTATCCCAAACCTTGTTCCCGATTCCATTCAGCTATTCCATTTGAAACAGCAGCAGATGATGCTAATGACAATAGGGGTCATGACCTTTGCAGCTGATGTAGTGTTTCAGACCTAGAGGCAATAGCAGAAGCCATTCCTGGCGCCTTGAATTACCCTGCTCAAAACAGAACCATGTTACTATCCCAGTTGAGTTACTGGAGTATTTAAAGGGATGGTTCATCATTTACTCACCCTCATGTTATTCCAAACCCATATGGTTTCCATTGCTCTCTCTGGTCTCGCTCTGCTTCAACATGTCAGCTTGGACATTGTCTTAGAATTCCTTTGGGTTGAACTATCCCTTTAAAGAATTACTGAGTTTGTGATTGCTAAGGTTCTGGACTTTGAGGCATTTTGCTGTTGTCTAGGCTCACACTGTGTTAGATGAAGTGTCAGTGCAGGCTTGATTGGTTTTGGGAAGGAAGATGATTTTTGCTGCGAGTCATTTATTTAGCAGCAGGTGATCTGAAACGAGCCTTGTCTAGGTTGTTCATCCTGATGGAGGAAAAACAAACCACTTTTAAACCTTTTTAAACATTTTAAAATAGATGACAGTGTTTAAGTAGCCTACTTCTGCAAATAAATATTAAAATGCATTTGTTAGTGTCCATAATAACATTTCCGCCAGTAAAAATGACTGTGCTCCACCTGAATATTTGTTTGAAGATGCATTGTAAAAAGTGCTTGATTTGTGCATATTTCTCTCCTGATTCAGATGAGTCAACTTTTTCACTGTAGAAAGCAATATTATGGATAGAGGACTCATATTTTAGCCAGAAGTAATGGTTTGATGTTAAAAAAATCTTTTAATAGAAACACGCAACTTTTAATTTCACAAGATGTTAATTCTGGAGGACTGGAGTCATGTGGATTTTAACACTTTTCAGCAAACTTTCATTTTTGGGTGAACTATTCCTTTAAAATAGAGTTATTCAACCATAATAGAGGTTAGATTTTTACAAACCACATAAAATGGAAAAAAGCATCACAGTGGCTGAAGAATGATTGTCGGAATTATGATTTCAACGCTTCCTTCTAAATTAAGCTGTTTGGCAGAAAAGAAAAAAAAAATCTCTGACAACAAAAAGCAGAGGCCAAGAGCGTTCTGTGAAAACTTCAGGGATACCAGAAATCACCATGACAACAGGATTAGATTAGAGCAAGTTAATGTGATCTGTGATGTGATTAGTTTAGATAATATCTGATTAGATGTGATTAAAACAGATGAGATTACAATTGCATTAGATTTTGAAACCGCACCATTGCACTAGCTGACTTGGCTCCTGATGAAGGCTAGACAATTTAAAAACAATGGAATTAAATGAAATAAAATCAGTCCTAATCGGTGGAAGGCACACATTCCTCTGGAATCAGTAATTACACTTATTGGTAATTAAAGGATGTGTGAGAATTTTTATATCACTTCTTTATTCGTTATTTTAACGTATCGGTAGATTATTTACAGTGTAATTGCATTTACTGCTACATGTGTAGTAAATTATATTTCTGAAATGATTGAAAATCAGCCTTAACAGCATTATCAGTGAGGAATTGCTTTGGATTCTGCCCTCTTTTACACAAACATATATGTTTTTTTTTTATTATTATTACACTCATCCAAGCTCCAAATTACATTTAAATTTTGCAATTACATTTAAAAAAAAATACAAATACATACATATATATATATATATATATATATATTATTATTATTTTTTTAAATTTTTTTTTTAAGTATTTATGACAATGTGTGTGTGTGTGTGTGTGTGTGTGTGTGTGTGTGTGTGTGTGTGTGTGTGTGTTTTATATATTTATATTATTTAAAAACTACTTTTAAATGGTATCATCAATACAGAAATACGGATATTCCCTCAAATCTACTAGCAGGGTCTAACTAGATTATGCACACTGACATATGCCTAAACAGAGACCATTTTAAAACGTACAAGACTATTTCATATTTTGCTTATACCAGATTTAGTGATGCACAGGAAACACATCGACTATATTTAAAGCTCAGCCTCCTGCTGTATTGAAATCCCCCTGTTAATTTTTATAAATAAAAAGAGTGAACTTTGCTCAAAGGCCTGTGCGACACTTCTTTTGATTCCATCTCATTACCCACACTACACACTTTTGGAAAAAGCATCCAAATCAAATGTGCCCCCCTCACCAGAACAAGGCACTTTTCCACATTTCACAGCAGACACCTTGACCTGAATTCAAACGGATGGTTCATGCCTCTGAGAAGCAAACCACATATTACAGTCTGAGCACATCTGCTGGGCATGTTCAGCCCAAGTCATTACAATTATGGCACACTTCAACGCCTCTGTAAAGTGCTGGATATCCACTTTCCGTGGGTCGCTTGAAGTTGCGTCTTCCCCCCTTTTACGCTCAGGTAGGCAGGGGATAATCTGCATCCATGACAGAGCTCACCTGAATATGTTAACATGCACAGAATTACACTGCACTCATTCAAGAAGGACAACAATATGACGGTGTCATGTCCCGCCAAGCGAGACATCTTGATTTCACAACGCAACTTAGGTGTTAATGGATAAAGCAATTGTTTGAATATTACAAGCTTAATGTAGTGAAATCCTCAAGGTTTGACTGCTCCTGTAAATAAATGTTGGCACTGTTAAGAATGAGGGTATGGGAATAGAGGAAATTCCTCTGCCAGAAGAGGGGCCGACAGAAGTGTGATATTTGTAAAAATCACATTGGCTTTGCCAAACGCCTGTGAAATTAAATCCAGTTTAACATATCACGTTGCCTTTCAGATCATTGTCTAGATAGATGTGACAAATTTATCACAATTAGGAGTTTGGTGGTAAAACCCTGTAATTCAGTTTGTCACAGTTCTCCCTCTAGAACGGGCGTAAAATGTCGACAATGTTCAGGCATGTGAAGTAGAAGACACAGTGTGACTCACTGCAGTGCAGAGTTATGGAAGTGCACATCCAGGATCAGAAATTATCAGAGAAACAACAAGTCTAAGTGGCTCCAAGATGTATCACAACATTTGATTCAAAGCAAACAGTATTTGGCAGCTAAAAAAAAAGAAAAGAAACAATGATAAAAATATCATAATAAAAAAAAAAAAATCCAAATATGTTTTTATATATATAAAAAAAACACTTTTGATTTAAATAATTGAAATCCTTATAACAGTATAACAAAATAAAATGAAAATAAATATCAGTTCTTACGCCATGTCCACAAATAATATGTATTATCAGGATGATATTTAAATACTTAGTATTCTGATAAAAGCGTAAAGAAATGTAATAAAAAGAAAAAAAGTTCCTTAAAATTCTTATGCATGACGCATTCATTCATTTTTACATGATATACTGATGATGTATGGATAATCACTTATTCTTACATTTACTTCATAAAGATTTTATAAAGTAAAATTTTTTTACTTGCTAAAAACAATAAAAAAGTCTAAACTATCAATCCGATTGACAGCAGACTTGTAGAAGACCTGAATTTTTCAGCAGGAATATTAAATATTTCTTCTTTTTTTAATGTAACTAGCTATAATTAAACAACATAACCTATTATCAAAATGAGCAAACATTAACTAAGCTGGTTTCTAGATGGTCTAAGATTGCCATCTGTCCCCAGCTGGTCCACTGGTCATTAGTTTTTCCAAGTTGTTAATAACCGGTTTAGACCAGCTATTATGTTGCAAAAACACAGAAAACAGCTAATTTTTCTGCAGAAATCTTAATTATCTTGCTTCTTATGCAGCTAACTAGCTAAGATTACCTATAGCTACAACATTTAAAATGAATAAACATCCCAATCTAGTCCAAACTGTTCATTAGTTCTTACAAATCGCTGTTCATGCTAAACTAGCTATCATGTACCAAAACACAGATACCACCAGCTAAATTGTTCAGCAGGAATATTTAGTAATTTGCTACTTATGTAGCCAGCTATCATTAGATAACTTTACTTACAACATTAAAAACGAACAGACATTAGGTACAAGTCAGGAGACTAGATATAATTACTGTAGCTACAGTTATCTAGCATTCCATGTTACCTAACATATTCGGTAGCTAACATTATCTTGCGAACTGTCGCTAGTCTGTAAAAACTCATTTCAGGATTGTAGATTGTGTATGCCTAACTTGATATTCACCAATTAAAAACTGTTTCTTAAAAAATGAGGATGAAATCACACTGACACAAAGCTTCTTTGAAGCACATAGCGTTTAACCTCCCCAGAGCTCTTTTTCAGGTCTGTCTGAAAGGTTTTTACATGACATTTTCGCTATAGACATTTTAAATGCCATTTTTACTTTCAAAACTCAGCTTTTTTTTTCTCTCTGACTTGTTTCAGATAAAGCTCTTGCTCTGCATCTACTCTCGCAGCAATGGCCGAATGAATGAATGTAAGACAAGGTGATATCAAAACTGGCCCTCATTAAAACAGGCGGACAGTACTACCGCATGCTGACTAGACGTGTAGAACAAACAAGTCTGTTAGTGAGAAAGGGGGGTGGTGGCACCCTGCCAGGTCTAAATTGCTGTGTGAAAGTGTTTCCTTGCCATATGGGTTTTCCTGTAGTGCTGAATGAGACCCAGTGCAGGTTAAGATGTGTCAGATTTAACTGGGGATTAATTGGTACTGGGAATGGACTGGGCCATCTGTGCTATCAGTCTGTTCGTCTCAACTCCACCTCCTTATGATCCAGGGGGCCCTCCACAAACGCCCGTTCTCTATAGTGCTCTGAATGGAGCATTGTGTGTGTGTGTGTGTGTGTGTGTGTGTGTGTGTGCGCGCACAAGTAATAGACTGCTGAAAATCTCGAAATTGATTAGCTGGAATAATCTTTTCTGTGCATGCATTACACACTCTCTCTCTCTCTCTCTCTCTCTCTCTCTCTCTCTCTCTCTCTCTCTCTCTCTCTCTCTCTCTCTCTCTCTCTCTCTTTGCAACTGCCTCTGTCAAACAACATTATGGAAAGTGGCCCTGACATTTTCTCTTGACAGTGTAAAAATCAACTCTGTCACTTCCTCATGTGAAGAAAGGCAGAGCTGAATGGATGAGCTCTGAATGTGAATATTCAAAAGGCTTCTTCCTGCACACATCACAGGCAGGCGCATCTCAGTCTAGATTTTTTGCATAATTTTATTGCATATTTATTTTAAACTTTTATCTAAATCTTTTTGACCAGAGATTAGACTAAATGTCCATCAGGGTCTATTTTTAATCTGCCAAACTTCCTTTAATTTCCTTGACTATTATATAGACACAGTGCATTCTGTTTGCGCATTTACATTTTAATTCAACTTTATATAGTCAAAATCAACATTTTCAATAAATACAAATGACTCATAGTTAAAATATAGGCTTCTACAGCAGATTAAATAATTAAAATACATTAAATAAATGAAATAAAATAAATCAAATTTATTTTATATTTTTGATTCATTTCGATAGTTTTATTTAAAAAAAATTTTTTTTTCATTTTGTTTAACTTGAGAAAAAAATGACAATTTAAATACAATTAATAAAAACCACATACATTTTTTTTAATAAAAAAAAATTACAAAACACAACAATATTACTAAGCTAACTAAAATCAATACCTAAATAATACTAAAATAACACTGTTAACAGCTAGTTAAAACAAATAGTGTAGTTAACATGACAATGACAATAAATTCAAATAATTAAATGTATGCAAAAAAAATTAAATACATGTAGAAAAATAATTTGATTCATATATGGTAAATGGACTGCATTTATATAGCGCTTTCAACAGACCACATGGCCATCCAAAGCGCTTTACAATTTGCCTCACATTCACCCATTCACACACTCATTCACACACCGACTGCAGTGTCAGCCATTCAAGGTGCCATCCAGCTCGTCTGGAGCACCTGGGGTTAGGTGTCTTGCTCAAGGACACCTCGACACTTGGTCAGGTGGAGCCGGGGATTGAACCACCAACCTTCCGGTCTGTAGACAACCTAAAGTACATGAACCACTGAACCACTGCCGCCCATATAAATATGTTCAGAGGTGGGTAGTTTTGAGTTACATTTACTTCATTACATTTACTTGAGTAATTTTTTGGGGTAACTAATACTTTTTGGAGTATATTTAAAGATGGGTACTTTTACTCTTACTTGAGTAAATTTTTTGGGAAAAACCTGTACTTTTACTTCGTTACTATGGGCGACGCTCCTCACGTTACTTTATCTTAATGCAATAAATGTTATAAATGCTTCAGTTTATACCAAACGCGCCATCTACTTTTCTCTGGACAATGAGCGATGCCCATTTGCGAATGATTCATTCTTTTGAGTCAATTCTGTTCAAAGGCTTGATACCATAGACAGTAAAAGAAATGGACACAGCGACCCCATTGGAATCAACGGAGAAAAATGAAGTCAATTAGAAGCACGCACTTCCTGGGGGTCGGGCGTACTGCACAGACTCAAACTGAGCTTGATGACGTAGATGTCACGTGGGCGCAAATTTTGGTAAGTATTCTGATTAATTATCTCCCTTGACTTTATGTCTCCACGTTCCCCAGATAGCCTCATAGACAGTAAAAGATTGCCTGCGAGCTTCTCCTCCTGTCCATACGGTAATTTCTTTACTGTGCGACAGAGAGTCGCTGGTTATGACGCAATCGTTAGCCTATTTTTTACAAAAACTGCTTCTACGGGACCATAACGTAAGATACAACATAATGGAGCCTTTTATACATTTTCGTGTTTCTTTAGAAATAATTAATGGACAAATGGAGTCTTTAAATGCCTCCGATGTAAAGTTATTCACTGTCAAAGTGACGCCAAAATGAATGGGAGTCAATGAAATGCTAACTGCAGGTGGGGGTCCGCTAGCCAATGGCACCGCCCAGGGGTGCTTCAAAAAAATATGAAACCCTGCCCCCTGGATAAAACCAATTGGCAAACGAGTGAATTGGTTCATGAATCAGTTTGAATGATTCATTCAGTTCCCTGCCGCGCGCGCTGAATGTCTGAAGCGGTTCACTCAGAGTTGTAACGTATAAGAACATCAGCAGCGTTGAAAACGTGGATATGGAACTGCACTAAATTGAAAGCAAATCTGCAAAGGCTATTATTTGCTAGCGATGGACATCCTTATTAGATGAACACCGCGTTTGCTGTCTACTGTTCAACAGGTAATAACTTGGGCTACATTTGATTACAGTACAGCTTACCACTGTGACATTAGTTTGTTGTACGTGTGTGGCTTATAACAGAGGGGAGTCAAGTTGAATGCAGCATCTAAAAGACAAAAAATAGCAGATTAAGATTTTATTAATTTTAATACAATCACACCGGTATGAGTACATTCAGCAAGTCATATCATCAGCTGCTAAATTCAGATCTATGATCGCTTGCTGGCGCTGAGCCAGAGATAGATGCGTTTTTACAGCACTGCGCATTATAACCAATCACACATGATTCTGTTGAGCTTTTGAATGCAATGGCCAATCAGAGGCATTCAAATGAGTCATCGCTAAAATGCCGGTTCTTTATTCACTCGCTCCTGACTGGAGACCTCTTTCTGGCGAATTCTCTATTCAGAAACAACAAAGTGCAGATGTGTGTACGAATCTTTAATTAAGATATTGATTTCACAGTGTTAACAGTTTCAGTGATTTTAATGAGAGTTTCTGAGAGTGATTGAACTCTAGACTGTCAGTGAAAATGATCTTTGATAATGGAAATGTTATTTGCTCTCTTTCTGAACAATGAAAGATTAATAGCAATTTTTATATCACATTAACTTTCAATGTTAAATTCACATTTAATATAAAGTCTGTCGTATTAAAAATATGTTATGGCATGACACCTATATCTGTTACTTAAGTAAACAGACAGGGTTTTATAATAAATTACATAATTAGGCTACTTTGACCATCGCATATTATCATTATTAACATTCTATGAAATGTGAGAATCGAGATATTTCATTATATAGTTCATGCGTCTGGGAATGTTTCTAATAAAAATGAAAAAAATAAATAAAAACAATGCTTAATAATAATTTGCCAATATGCTGTGGCTGCTGTATGTCACATGATGACCCCCATATGCCTAGACACAATTAATTATGATATTTCCACAATATTTACGCTTGCAGAAATATACTTCTGCGTGCAGACGGAAAAAGATCCGTCAATGTGCATTTGGTTCGTTATATTCAGATGTTCGGTAACTTAGCTTTCATGTAAGGAGTTTTCTCTTTTCTCTGTGTCAGAGGTTATTTATACATATCTAATACATACTTTAAAATATAATTTATTTTGAGATGCAAATCCGAATTTTCATCAGCTGTTACTCCAGTTTTCAGAGTTATGATCCTTCAAAATATTAATCTAATATATTGATTTATTACCAGTGCTGGAAACAGTTTTCCTGCTTAATATTTGTTTGGAACCTGTGACATTTTGTTTAGGATTATTTGATGAATAGAAAGATAAAAAGAACATCATTGATAGTAAATCAACATATTGGAATGATTTCTGAAGGATTATGTGGCATTGAAGACTGGAGTAAAAAGGCTGATGAAATATATACATTTATACACACACACATACATTACATACATTTTATCTATATATCTAAATAGGCTCAGTATATATGACCCAAAGTAACTAGTAACTAACTACTTGAGTAGGTTTTTTATCCGATACTCTTTTACTCTTACTCAAGTAACTATTCAGACTAGTACTTTTACTTTTACTTGAGTACAGTTTTTGGGTACTCTACCCAGTTATTATGTATTATTAGTTATTATGTTTATTTCTCATATGAATTCATGACCAAGATTTTTTTTCTGCCAGAGCATGAGTTACATTAGAGCAGACCTTAACACATGTATTAACACTCTCATTAATAAACCATTAGCTGCTGGGGAACGATCTGTGGACTACTAATAAAGGCAGACTGCTGAAATGCTCACAGGCTCTGGAGAGGAACAACAAATTAAATAAATTCAGATTATAATCAAGAATAGCCACCCACAGTCTCTGGTGGAGATCATAATTCAGTTAAAATCTCAGAGATGGGAAAAAGCAACCACCAAGCGCAGCACAAATTTTCGAAATGATAATATGAGTGACTGTATTTATTGCTTATTGTCTTATGCCAGAACCTTAAGTCTTAAGTCAGTTTAAACTTGAAAGGGGGGCATTACGCTCTGCTCATTTCAATAATCGGTTTTTGACTCTTGAAACAAACAAATGGGTGCATGAGAGTTTGCTTGTGCACTTGATTCTGTGTGAAAGAAAGAGAACCTCAAATTCTCACATGCATGCTTCTTTCACAGAATTGTGTCCGGTTATATTGGAAATGGCTATTTTGCATTTTCAATCCAGTTTTTTTTTTCAAATTATGGATTTTTCAAACCCATGAATTGATATGAATTGACCCTTTGCATGAAGTTTGACAGGCAATCTGACCAATCATGACATCGAATCTGCCATTTTGTCCGACAAATAAACCAGACAGGAGAGTAGATCAACGTTAGTGGATATGAACTTGAAAATGAAATTTTCAATAAATACAAATGACTCTTATTTTGACTCATACACAGAATATAAGCTACAACAGAAGTTCTGTATAAAGATTTAAAGAACTGCAATTCCCAAGGGTTTAAAGATCGCAGTTATTGTACCTACAGCTGAACACCAAATGTCTCAAAGTCATTTTGAGTACGAAAACCTCCACCTCCACCTCCCAAGATTGTCATTTGTAGGGTTATATGATTAGAGCTATTAAAATCTACACAGCACATATTTCCCCCGAATCCCTCCTACCCAAGCGGATCACAAGAAGGTCTCGTAGATAACCACTGAGAATTAGATTACAAATGTGGAAGCAAGGTAAAGAATATGTTTTGCTATCTTAAAGGGATAGTTCACCCAGAATTTAATTCTGTTATTATTTACTCACACTGACGTCATTTCATGCCTGTATGTTTTTTAAATGATCTCCAGATCACAAATAAGAAGTCACAGCAGAATGTCTCTCTTTTGCACTCTTTTGATTTTGCGTACATAGATTGTTGAACTCCAAAAAAAAAAAAAAAAAAAAACGTGGCATGGCTTGTCAGATTAGCAAGAGTAACTAACTCTTTGGGGCGGGTCTTTGGGAAGGGACATTTCTAGCATATTCTACACACTCAGAAAAATGAAGGTTCTTTATTGGCATCTATGGATCCATGAAGAGTTTCTTCGTCACAACATAAATCAAGATTTTTAACTCAAACCGTTGCAGTCTATCAGTCTTATAATGTAATAAAAAGAAAAGCAAACCCTGTGACTTGTAATGATACGTTGATGTGTAAAACACAAAATGATCAGTCTGTGCAAGAAAGAGAACAGTATTTATATTGTTTTCTACCTCTGATTCACACAATGTCTGCCACCTATCTGTCAAATGGACCTTTGACACTCATAATTGAGATTGTACTGTAGATAGAGTGTCAATTATCTATTTGAGACATAGGTGGTGGTGATGCACTAATAAGTCTGCGATCCGCAATCAATCAATAGAACGCACTCAGGAGGAAGTGCTCAGGAGAGTTCTAACAGTTCGGACATTGCATGAATCAGAAGTAAAAAGAAACAATATAAATATTGTTCAGTTTCTTGCTGACCGATCGTTTTGTGTCTTTACACATCAGTGTATCGTCATGAGCAGCAGGGTTTAATTATGTTTTGTTTGTGTATGTTTTTTCTTAGTTTTATTGTATGATTTAGCTTTGATACCCATACACTTACATTATACGACTGATAGACTGCAACTGTTTGAGCTAAAAATCATAATTTGTGTTCTACTGAAGAAACAGTCATCTACATCTTGGATGCCCTTGGGGTAAGCAGATAAACATAATTTTTTCATTTTTGGGTGAACTATCCCTTTAAAATAATTATCAAGGGTTCACTATAGGTTCTGCTCTGCTTTCTAAGTAGCTTCACTGTACTGTAGATGTGTTTATCCAGAAGATTGCTTTGTCTGTTCTAACAGATGCTGTGTTATAAGTAGATGACCAACCCAGTGTGTGGTGTCCTTCTGGCTGCCCATGAGCTTTCTAATCCAGGGAAATATGGGGGTCTGGCCTGATTTCTATTCAACGTGGCACACGTTGGGTCGCTTTCGTCCACACCATCCATGTGAGCTTCCAGAAACAGCTTACAAAGCTTTGCAAAGGAAATTGAAAAAGTGCTGTAATCCTCACACCCCTCTGTGCCAGAACGCACTCACGACGACTCACACACACTTACAAAGACAACAAACTAATACACACACCTCTCGAACACACAGCTAAGAGCTGGCTTATACGAAGGTCTAATCTTTCCCAAATGACCACCCTGCTGTCACCTTTGGAGTCCGGAGTTTGAGATTGTTCGGAGATCTCTTGCTGGTCGCCAGGAGGGGGCACTTCCTGTTTACCATTTCCTCTGTTTCCTTTGTATTTCTCCCTCTTTAGTAATTAGCAGACTGTACTCCAGACAGCCATTTGGTGGATGCTCGCCAGGCCCAGGATACCATCTCAAATGCTAATCCATGTGGAGGTACCTATTTAGCCTCCCCACCATGCCATAATAAACACTGGCAAATTACATTTGTTAAGAATTAAAACAGCTCATTCACCAGAGTCATAGCACCAGACTTTTTTGCAAGGGAACTTGGACTAAAACACAACAAATTACAATGTGATATAAAATCATCTCTAACAGGGCTACTTTGTTCTGCTCTTAAGGGTGAGCGTGAAGGTAATTCGATTCATCAAGACACTAATGCTCTGTTTCTAAACCTAGAGTGGCAATATGGGCTAGATAAAAGCGTTATAAAAAGCGTTCACACTGAGAGTGATTTTATCGCTGGGGGTCACCAGATCGCCGGAGGGGTCTGCTGGATACAGTGTTATTTTAGTATATATTTTAGATTATTAAGAGTTAGCTTTTAAGTTAAAAAAATGAATTAATCAGGAAATCTCTAACTGATTTCATCAAGCAAATATTAACATGTTGCTATGATAAAAGGCTGCTGCTGCGTTCAGCACATCTAAAGTATTATTTGGGATGTTTCCAACTCCAAACTATAAAGGTTTTCATAGCTTGACAATTGGAAGATGACAATTATTGAAACAAAATGGGATTGTTAGCTTTGCAGGTGTTTGATTGTTGAGAAAGAAATCTCCTAGCTACCAAATTGGAGAATAAACAATGGTACTGACTGTAAGGCTAGCATTTGTTCGGCAGGTGTGTGATTATCAACAGAGATCTTTTACTGTGCTTTACACACCTGCAGTGTTTTATAGCATTTTTTTCTAGTAAGAATATGACTTTCTGAGGTGAAAGGAATGCATCGTAAGCATAAAATACACTACCATTTAAAAGTTTGAGGTCAGTCTAGTTTTTTATTTATTTTTAAATAAAGATGCATTAATAATCAAAAGTGACAGTAAAGGCATTTATTTAGTTGTAAAAGATGTCTGGCTCAGCTGTGCAGTGACTCATAGTTCGGGAGGGTTTTTCTCAACTGTACTTCTAGAGGACCATAGACCAATTCCAGCAGAGATGTGTTATCCTTGTGTTTAAAACAAGCTGGTTATTTTTAATTGCAGAAGTGTAAAAAATGGTCTGAGAGGGCGCAGTGCAGGCCATCTGCTAGATGCTTAATCAACTAGAGACTATCTAGTAACTTCACACCAACACTAAACGGCAAAGAGAAAGTGACCGCATCAGAGAGATCTAATACTTTGGAGTGATTGCTTAGAAAATATTTTCGGGTTCATATAATATCTTTTCATATTTACCACCATAATGATGTTGTCCGAACGGCTCCAGAATGAGCCCCCGCATTTCCACACGTGACTATGTTCGTACACAACCTACCTATGTGCAGTATGATTTTCAATCCACATTTTAACATCACAAGTAAATTCATATTTTTTGCCTTCACAAAATGTTTAAGTTGAAAGTTATTCAAATATAACAAATACAATCCATATAAATCAATTCACAAATGGCATTTAAGTTTAGACAGGTGGGGGAAATAAAGTGGCAGGAATTTATGAGTTATGAATCTTATGAGTTTTGAGAACATATTTTAGCATCAAACCTAGGCTAATTAAAATTCATTTAATAATGTATTTTTTATATGTTGAAATATTTATTCAACTAAACTGAATTTCATAATGTATTTTTTATAAGTAGAAATATTTATTCAACTAGTGAGAAGTCATTTCACTGAAAGATCACTAGATTCCATTTAGAAAATTTATTAGGTTAATTTGCATTGATTTCATGCCAACTTTAAGGGACTGATGCGGAGTCCGTTTTTGTCATCTCCATTTCTGTGGTGGAAATATGTGAAACGGGTTCAGATTGGGCACCTGCATCAGTAACCTGTAGGTGGAAAACTGGCATGAGAGGTTGATGTTGTCGGGCAGTGAGCGAGAGAGAGCAGCATTCTCATTGGCTGCGTCTGTGCACATAGTTAAGTGAAGCTGCTCTGATTGGTTTGTCATTGATTGTTTCAGTGGCCTTCTGTCCGGCCCTGATGCATGACGGGAGGCCACTGACCCTTCTGACAGACATCATCTATCAGTATTAGCGAGCAAAGGGCAGGATGAACCCAACCAGGACCTCGGATGTGTGACGTTATGTCAAGCCAAAGAATTCACGTTCACACACAGTTTCCAGAAAGTGCTGAGAACTTTTAACACACAGGTGTTGTGAATTCTGTATATCTAAAATGCTTTAAATGATAGTTCATATAAAAATAAAAATTCAGTCATCATTTATTCACCCTCACGTGACATTCTTATCTTCTGTGAAACACACACACACAAACAAAGAGAGTTTAAAGAATAATATGTTAAAACATCATTGGTCCTCACTGATTTTCAATGTGTAGGGGGAAAAAAATATTTAAATATTAAATTTAATATTTATTCAGGAACTATATCCCTTTAAGAGGACAAAATTGTACTTTTTATCACTTGTAAACGTTTGCTCTCTTATCATTGGCTAACCTCTGCATACAAGTATATTTCTTTTTCTTGTTTTAAGCATAAGCCTCTGTCCTCTCTCTCCTGACCCCAAACTTTTGAACTGTATTGAATGTGTAGCTTGCAAAAAAAATAATAATAATAAAAAAAATATGTTTTAAAACCAGATGGTCTCCTAACTTTCAAGGGCTAACTTGACCATGCTAACCTCCCAAACCTTGTCCTCTTTATGCCCCTTAGTGAGCCCAGCTGGGTCTATTTCTGACTTCTGCATCTCTAAACAATGTTTTCTGCTCACTTGCAGATGCTGTACATTGACTGTACTCCTCAGCCTGATCACAGCTGCACGCTCTGGGAATTACCAGGTCAAGATTTCTAGCCTAAATGCAATAGACCCAGGGGTGAGCTTGGCCTTGTGAGGGCACAGTGCCAAACAAACACAGGCCACTGCATGTATCAGCCAAGAAACAGAGAAAGCGCTATGCAGCATGAGAAAACCCCACACTACTTTTCAAGAACCAAGAAGGATGTTTGCTGTAGCAGAACCTGAGCACTTAAATAATCCGTAACACAACCAAATAACGTCGCAAAGCAAAGTGTGCTTGATAAAGTAAAACTGAAAAGCCAAAGCTAAAGAGACAAATAAAGAAATGTGTATTTGAAAGGCTTCATCAAATTGCTAATGACAGCTCGGTTAATTCACTGACAGAAGACGCCATCATGCAAGAGCAGAGGAAGGCAGAAATAAACATTTCTAAAGGGTTATACACAGTTTGGCAGTAAGTGTTATTTAAAGAAGTCCAATTAACCATAATTCAGTGCATAATGTGTCTATCCACTCTCATTAATTTGAGTTTATATTTAAAGAGACTTATGATCAGATGTGACATACATTCACCCACATAGAAAAAGCAGTCACTTTTGTTAAAGGGCAACGGTGTCCTCTTGTGGCTGATGGGTGACACTAAAGCAATGAAAAGTATTGCATAACTAATTCTGTGCAGAGAAAAGCAGAAAACCGTTGGATGAAATGCAACCTGACCATGGCATCAGTTTCATTTGACTATTTTGAAGATCTTCCTCATCCAGCATCATTTAGCAAATGCAGGTGTTTGTCACTTCCTCTGAGTGAATGCAAGACATCTGCACACCTCTTATACATTATTCATAAGTGCAGTAGGGAGCAGGCAAATGAGCTCTGTAATCTGACTGTTTTTGTAATTAAGAAACTGTAATGCTAATTTGACAAGGGCAGGGGACTGACTTGTAAACATACTAAACCACAGGCCACTGCTGTTATAAAAACACTGTGAGACTTCAAACTCTACAGAAATATAGTTAATACGCTGTCAAATATTTCCATATTCCATATAAAAATAATATTACTTTTACTTAACTACAACAACCATTGTTGGCAGATGCCACTGCACTTGTTTTATTATTTTGTTACCTAATACAGTGGCATTCATATATTAGACCTGATTAAAGTGGTCAAATAAATCTTGGGTCACTGTATATTTTGAGGCTATTACAGCTGAAATAACTACTTTTTCTCTCTGTTTAAAACACTTGATTCAAGCCAATGACGTATCTAACGAAGCCAGAGAACAGAGAAAGTTAACTTGATGTAGACACAACACTAATTTTAAAATGGGAATCACTTCCCTTTCATCTCCAGCATATAAAAACATTTAATAAAGCATGTTAATACCTGCGCACATCATCTATCCATTCATTACACAGAAAAACCTACACTTCATAGATGAAGTTCTCATTCCCCTTCATTGTAGAGTTGAGAAAGTGAGTTGAACCTCAGCAAAAAAGCTTTATTTTGAGTTTCAAATCTTTTTGGGAAGAATCCAGTGCGCATCCCAGAATCCCACTTGCTAGCATGCCGTAGGGCGTCCGTTCATGTACTGTAGGGTCTGATTACAGTAATCTCTCAGCAGTCTCTGTCTCTCACACACACTGTTATTATTTAAGACCTGCGGAGATAATAGCAGCTGTGCTCAGAAATGGCTCTGTGTACATCTTTCCTCCCGGGGGCTAACCGGGGCTCCTAACCTGGAGGAGCAGGAGTGTCTTTCCTCCTCTTCATTGTGCTGTTTGTCTTCTCTCTGTCTATCAGGCTGGGTCCCAGTTGAACGAGGTCAGAGGTTGCCTCAGCCGTTACCATTTATCACAGCCATAGAGCTGATATCTGGGAATGGGGGGAGGGGTGTCGATCTCACGTTTCCTTTTCCTGAGAAAACACAGGTTGCTCGTCCCCTACCATGACCCTAAAATCCAGTCCAATCCAGCGGGTCAGGAGCAGATTTATCCTGCTAATGAATCCAACCTGAGCCGGCAAGCACAGGTAGCCTCACAGGTCACCAGTCAGTAATTGGATAAAAGATCATCATCAAAAGCTATTAGCACTCATGGCTGGATAGGAGCACCACGGTCAGCTATTACAATGAGACGGGAATAATTAATTCACTGTGCTCCTCAGACAACCGAAAGAGCTCAGTTTAATTCAACATCAAGAATGAATTGAACTAAAAGACGCTGGAAGCCGGGAAAAGACGGATAGTGCGATGACGGATAGATGTATGATCAGTGAGTGAAGAGTGGAGATCAATTGAAAAGAAACTTTTTATATGGCATTTCATGCCTTTCTCCATAGTTTAAACTGAATAATATAATGTATGCATTTGTGATAAAATAAATGAATTCAAATAGATTAATAAACTAAAAAAAGAAAGAAATGTAACTAAAAAAAATATGTTTGGTTTGATATCGTGTCTAATACAATGAAATTCATACAGCCACTCATAGTAATTCAGTTTAAAATGTAATACAAGTTTTAGGATACTGATAAAACATTGAAAAAAATAAACATTATGAAGAAATAAAACAAAAAAAAACAAAAAAATATATATATATATATATAGTACAGACCATGAAAAAAGTTTGGATACACCTTCTCATTCAAAGAGTTTTCTTTATTTTCATGACTATGAAAATTGTAGATTCACACAGAAGGCATCAAAACTATGATCTAACACGTGGAATTATATATGGAATTATATACATAACAAAAAAGTGTGAAACATCTGAAAATATGTCATATTCTAGGTTCTTCAAAGTAGCCACCTTTTGCTTTGATTACTGCTTTGCACACTCTTGGCATTCTCTTGATGAGCTTCAAGAGGTAGTCACCTGAAATGGTCTTCCAACAGTCTTGAAGGAGTTCCCTGAGAGATGCTTAGCACTTATTGGCCCTTTTGCCTTCTGTCTGCGGTCCAGCTCACCCCTAAACCATCTCGATTGGGTTCAGGTCCGGTGACTGTGGAGGCCAGGTCATCTGGCGCAGCACAACATCACTCTCCTTCTTGGTCAAATAGCCCTTGATGCCTTCAGTGTGACTCTAATGGTGGGTGAGGTCCATACAGTCTGAGGAATTAAATTCTGGATATAAAATATTTTAGAACTTTGAGAACAAACATTAGGAACAAGTACATAAATAAAAGTTAATAAAAAAATAAAATAAAAACATAAAAATATTCAATTTGTGAACGAATGGTTCTTTTGATTCACATTTTTTCAGTGAATCATTGATTAAGTTCACACAACCTGTATGAACTATTTATTCACTAAACAGACTGATTCTATTCTACTCACTGTCTCAGCGATCTGTTCGGCATGATAAAAAGTCACACAAATCTTTCATATGTTTTTAGAAAACATGAAATATATCATGTGATTCATATGGATTACTTTAGTGCTTTAATATCCTAAACCATAACCTTAACAACTCTTTACCACTTTAAATCCAATCACAGGCAGTGCTGTGTCCAAATGATCTAACTAACTAAGAATCAGAATCAAAATACTCAGTAGCAGTTTCAGAAACATTCGGAATCACGTGAAGCAGTGGGGCTCCAAATCTCTGGTTACATTCATTGACTTCAACAAGAAATAATTAGTGTAGGTGAGCAGCATGTTTTCGGTCGGATGCTGGTCATGAGCAAAGCCAATCAGAGAGGGTAAAGCACCAATCCAATTGTGATGGGAGAGAAAATGAGGTCATGATGGTGCAAACAGTCGTAGACAAAACAATTATTCCACAGCTGCTGATATTTTATCTTTTCTCGCCGCTATAAGACGCCACACATGGGTGAGTTTATTGATCTTGGTGGAGGGTGGGACGTCTGATCATTGCGCTAGTCATTATGTATAAGATGCTTTCCCCCCATACTTATTAAGCTGCTCCGATTTCTACCTGTTTCCATCAGAGCTCATTAAAAAACAATGCACAAGGCCTGCCTATCTCAGTGTGCTGGTTGACTGCACTATAAAAGTCAAGAACTTATCACTTCCAGTGCTGTGATAAGCCCATGGCACAAATTGAAACCGGTTTGATTAGGCCTCGTGGAAGGCTCTCTCTGTCTCTCTCTTTCTGTTTCCAGCGGGCTGCGTATCAAACCTCCCTTGAGGGAACGTCTGAGATGGATCCGTGCCAATCCTTTGGCCACAAACTAGCAGGGTCCTTTCAGAACGTGACCTGTGGTGCTCACACAAACTAACAGTGTGAGGTCCAGTCGTGGCACCTAATGAATTCAAAAGCCCTCTAGCAATGTGCTGGGTGCATAAATTATCTGAGGTGAGGAAGTCAGCCTGAATGTTGAATGTTGAAGGCTGTGGATTTCTGCAGCCTAAGGGCTGCTCGGACCCACTTGATGTTGTAAACGCCTTAAAGACCTCCCAAACTTTCTTGTGTCAAGGATAAATATTTATTCTCTCATTTCTGAGGTCCTGCTTTGTCTTGTTGCATTGCACTGCACGTATTTGGCTACAGGAAATTGTCAATTTTTTATATTTACCTGGTTGTTTTTAAGCAGGTTCTCAGAGGAAAAATTAGCCACAGTGTAACAGTTTTAACAATCACAAGTCTATAAGTGTAGTTTTGCATTAAATGCAATATGTAAACAAGATGAAATAACAGGTCTGAATATAGAGACTGAATATTAAATCCATTACAAAGTAAGGAATAAAAGTCAGTAATCAGAATTATAAAGTGTATTTTGTCCCAAAATGCACCAGAAGTGGCATAAATATACATTGAAAATAAATATTTTATGCATTTAATATATATTAAGATATGTTTATGGTAAGCAGCCTTAAGTATACTTTGCATATATTAAGTATATATATATATATATATATATATATATATATATATATATATATATTACACAGCGATGGGAAAAAAAGGGACAATTTTAAAATTCTCAACATCTGTAAAGTAAAGCTTAATTTTTGTTTTATTCTATAAACTACTGATGGCATTTCTTCCAAATTTTTTATTAAAAATGTTGCCATTTAGAGCTTAATATATATATATAAGAATAAGGAATCAATATTTGGTGGAATAACCCGGATTTCCAATCACAACATTTGTCATTTTGACCAATTTTCATTTTCTAAAAAAATTATAATATATATATATATATATATATATACTGTATCTTTTAATCTGTTTCCTTCTAATCTGCTTTGAATCCATTTAAATAAGCACTAAATAAATGAAAAATTAATAATTATATCTGATTAGCACAGAAACTTTTTAGGATTTTGAGTTATTTTTAAGAGGTATATTTTTCTTTTGCAAGGTATTATGGCTGCACTTGTGAACATTTACAATTAATTTTCCTGAAATAAATATTGCTTATTTAATTTAATTCAATGATTTTGACCACTGAAACCTTTACTGCGAAGTAAATTTAGACAAGTGCAATCGAATAGCCCTGATGTATACTATAACTGCAAAATGAAAATGAATTATGCAGAATAAATCCACAATTATTGTACAGGATGGTGCTGGAATGTCATAAAATTGTCTCCATGGTTCCCACATTTCACTTTCATATAAAACTCTTAAGTGTAGGAAAACTTCCTGTGGGGCTGTGTTGTCTTTCTCAGACTGACAGCTCTTAAACACCTTGCATGCATTCATTTATTTTCAGCATAATGCTGTTTTATTTTGTATTAGCATGTAGAGAGAATCACCAATTCCAGTGTGTTATTATTTTACTGTGTTAACGGTAAAGTGTGTGGGAGAAGTGGTCCAGATGCAAATCAAGGATGGGATTTGGATTTAAAACAGCTACTGATGAATAAGCAATTACACTTAAACCAGGGATAAGACACAAACATACATGATTCACACTAACACAGCTTTTCTCACTGCTCTAGATGGGGAATATTCATATTTTGTATAAATATGCAGTGACCCCAAAACCACTTTGGACACTTATGCCACTTAAAAATGTATGAATGTCTGTATTATATAACACGAAAGTGTGCTTGCGCTATCTTTCCTACAAATAAATGCCACTTGGATTGATATTCACTGACATTATGTGTGGCCTACAGGAATTATATAAGTTTAACACAAATGAAGTTTAATCAGCAGAATTTATGGCATAATGTTGGGTATCACAAAAATAATAATAATAATAATAATTTATATATATAAAATAATTTGACTGACCCCTTATTTTCTTAAAATAAAAAAGAAAGAAAGAAAAAGAAATTTAAAGCTACACTAAAGCACTTTAAAAGCTGGGTTGGAGAATCCCTTTAAGTTTTAGTTTTAGTTATTTCAGTACTTAAACTAAACATAAAGAGAAACGTTAACTTGGCAACTAGCTGAAATAAAATAAATTTAAGATTGTATATTTTACTGCAGTTAATGTTTAAATTACTTCAAGTAATGGAAATGTTCATTGTTTTGATTTAAGTTAACGATAATAACCCTGCACTCGGTAACACATTTCAAACAAGCTTGTCATAACTGAGCTGGTTAAAATAAGTGGAACTGAATCTGCAACACACCAGCTTTTCCATCAGGACCATTCTGGATGTAGTACAATCAATACAGGAGTAAAACCATCAGCCAACATCTGAATGTCCATGTCAAGACCACCGGTGACCCATAAGCTAGAAACTTTCCAACAGTTACTCATTCCCATAATTAATGTTACAGTTCTGGAATCTAGACAAAGCCTGGTTATTGTACTTGGCACATCTGGGCATCTTTTGGTATGTAAATGAAACAGACTGGAAGGATTGCAGGGGGCTTGAATCCCCCCCGCCAGACTCCACTGCCACGGGCTGTTTGGAGATCTGCTCTGTGCACTACAGGCGGATTTTCAGGTTCCCTGCCAAACAGAAACCCAGCCGAAAAACCAAATACAAATATACAGTAGCTTTGTCACCACACATGCATTATTCAAAAGCAGGCGATGGCCTCTCAAATGGAGCGTAATTATCAGTAGCAGCTAAAACTGCTCATAAAACTCACCAAAATCAGGTTCCCTTCTGTAAAGAGGCAGAAACTGTCCCCAGAGGATGAGGTTATTCTGGGCCATAAGTGAAGGTTTCTTTCCCACACCTACTCACAGACATGAGGAACCACTGCTTCTCCTCCTCTCATAGGATGGACTTCATCACTTTTTAGGATAAATGCACTGTTAAACAACAAACGTCTAATTACAAATGATTATAAAATTACCATAAAACCAATAGCTATACAACTTTTAATAAAAAGTTTTAAAATCATAAACCTCACATTTCAGCATAATAAATGATGCAGATGCAGCTTTTGTGTTCGCTGAAGTGGAAAGATGGATTTTGTTGATACCGATACTATTGAGATACACCGTAATATTTAATTAAAAACAACTCTTCACACTCCTGAAGAAATAAATAACAATACAGTATCTAATGACCCTAGAGTTGCACCACTGTGGGAAAAACTGCAATGTGATATTTGGTATCAAAATTACATGTATTTAATTTTCTGATCCTATTTGTTTTCCAGAATATATATAATCTTCACTGTTCAAATGTCTCTTTGTTTATGGGACAGCTGTATATGCCACTAATCACACTGGAGTAAGTATGTATACATGTCTATAGAAATATTAGATGCGTTCATTTCCACTGTAGACAATGTAAGAATGCAAAAAACAAAATTCCACAAACTAATCCATGACAATTTCATAAAACGGTTACATTTTATCCCCGTATACAAGCAGATTTGTGCCTGAGCATGATGGTAACATTTTTATGACTCTCCTCTAAGTCACTAGCAGACACTAGTGGATAGATGGACAACAGGGAAAGAAATGACATTTTCTGAGGAAAGGGCACCACCTACTGGAGTGAAATGGAAAGGGTCACAAGTGAAGCATTAACAGCCAAGCAAATCTATGAGATTATTTATTACTATAGATTATTCATACTATGTATTATTTGACTGTAGGATTTACTTTTTGAAATTAAAATTTGGTACAGGTTAGATTTCAAACAAATTAACTGCGTTACAAATACTGGAGAATTAAAGAAATGTAAGGGAACATATTTTAGAAACTCTCACTCAAAGGTAGCAGTCAGCTAAAATTTAGCATACACAAACAATAATGAAGCAAGTTTGAGCAAAATAAGTAAAACCCCCCCCCCAAAAAAAAAAAAAACGGTTTCAGGATGATTATAGAAGACCTGAACAACTGAAAGGGTGCTTCTAATAAATAAATAAATAAATCATACAAAAAAAAAAAACGATATGCTTCGTCAGATCAATTATACTCCTAACCAAAGACCGCTGAACCATTTTGCAAAGCTGAATGATAACCGCTTACAATAGTTCTCAACATAAGATAAAACACTCAATAATCAGCTTTTGAAAGTTGGAATAATAATTTGATGCAGGTCCGATTTAATACAAATGACATTTAATCAGAGAAAACGGGGGGAAATATTTCAGAAACACTTTCACTCAAAGAGAACATAATTAACAACACTTTAGCGCGCACACACACACACACACACACACACACACACACACACACACACACAATAATGAAGCCGTTTGCACAAAATACATGAACCCAAACAGTAGGTACAAGAAATAAAATAATTTTAAAGCTGACAGCCAGATGAATATGGAAGAGAAACAGATTATTTCATATGCTTCATCAAATTCAATGACATTCAAAAGCGAAACCCCCAAACCATTGGCTACAATTCTAACAGCTGCCAATCGCTCTCTTCATGAACTAAAACACTCAATAATCATCCTTTGAGAGAGAAAAATCAACCAGCGGATGTTTAACCTCGGAGTAAGATCAGATAGCAAGCTTTCCAGTTTGACAACCTTCACTCAACAAGCAGAAAAAAAAAACCGCTAGCTGATGATGAATTCAGAACCTCATCAGAAGAAAAAACACTGATTCATTGTGCTCTCCAATAGAGAACACTCCCTATAAGTCCCTTAATGTGAACCGTTAAGTCCTTCAATGTGCAATAATTTGCTAAGATTCATGTCAACAGTCAGAACTCAATGAAGTTGAGCTCACACATTATAGTATATTGGTACCAAATAGTCTGTGATGTCTTATAGTGGTGCAGAAATGTTAAAACTGTGTTGTGATGGATGGAGTCTATGATGTCCAGCGCCACCAGGCCACCCTCATCCGATCCCAGACAGCCTCTAGAGAGTCGATGGCTGGACGCACATCCAGGATGGAAAACTGGTAGGTGTCTTTATTAATATCCCCATCATAGTAGTCAATGACATATCGGACTTCCTTTCCGCACCGATCTACAATCCAATCATGTCGGTCGAAAGGCAATTCATATCTAGAGAAAAAGTTATCGGAGAGAAATCAAGCACTCTGCAGCTTTTTAAAAATAATCTTTTGGGATTTACATTTATATCTCACCCCATCCAATGACGTATTCTGGCTCTGGGCGAGAACTCTTTGGCTTTGCCCCCGAATTTCTTCAGAGATGGACCACAGGGACACTCACTGCCAGAGACAAACGTGTGTTTGAAATGAACAGTAATCTACAACGCTACGATGATTCTTGCACAAGAGGCAGTTTGTAGAATCAATGCAGATCACACTGCCAGTGACCATCAAATGACAAACAGAAGGCGACAAACACAATATTATCAGTTATCTCGCTTATCTGACAGCAACAGGGCTACATAGATCATAATGAAGCTTTCATCTCATTAAAATGTGTTTTGGCATCACAAGTTACTGTATTATCAGTCACCATTATTTCTGCTAACAATATAAACACTAATTTTGAACACATTGTAATACAGTATGAAGCCTGTTATACTAGCCAAGGCTGTTTATTAGATTTCTTTTACATGTAAAAATTGTGAAATATTATTACAATAAAAAAAAAAACATTTCATATTTTAATATATTTTGAAATGTCATTTAGTTCTGTAGTACTTTTTCAGGATTCATTAATTAATAGAAAGTTCAAAAGAACAATTAATATATATATATATATATATATATTTATTATTATTAATTGAATGCATCCTTGCTGAAAACACACATTTAAACACAGCATGCTCTCAGTCATTGGTCATGTGAAAGTGAGAGTTGTGTTCCAGTCACCTGACATGCAGCGCTTCCCACTTCAGGATTTCCTGCCAGGCTTGATCGTTGTTACGATTGTGGATCTGAATTATATTGGTCATGTCTTCTGGAGCAAGACTGTCATCCTTCCAGCGCCACCTAGAAAACAACAAACAGCAATTAGCTATTTATAACAATTCAGAACAACAACATAAAAAAAGACAGATTTTCCTTCCAAGATGTGCAAAACGTGTGCGTCTTTTCTGAACAGTATCAAAACAATAGCTCCGTTCCAAACGTAGTGTGCTGCCAGTCTAGACATCATTTTAAGGAATCATAGGCACACCTCGAACATTAGGCGCAAAAAAAAAAAAAATAAAAAATCCTACCAATTTTTGCCTACCAAAATGGACCTAAATATGAAGTAACACCTTGCACAAATAAAGCAAGAATAAAGTAAATTATATATATAATAATACATGAATAATAATAATAAAAAAAAAAAACAGGAAAACATTTACATCTAAAATAAATAGCCATATTACTGTATATTGCTTTTTTTGTTTTAATTGACTATGTTATACACTTATGGCTATATTTGCACACTACCGTTCAAAAGTTTGGGGTCAGTATTTTTTTTTTTTTTTTTACTTTTATACAGCAAGGATGCATTAAATTGATCAAATGTGACAATAAGGACATTTCTGAAGGATCTTGTGACACTGAAGACTGGAGTAATGGATGCTGAAAATTCAGTTTTGCATCACATGAATAAATTACATTTTAAAATATATTCAAATAGAAAACAAAAATTTTAAATATTAATCATATTTCATAATATTACTGTTTTTCTGGGTATTTTGATTTTTAAATAAATATAGCCTTGATGAGCATAAGAGATTTATTTCTAAAACATTAAAAACAACATGCTAACATCGAATTAAGATCTATTTGTATGCCGTGTGGAGTTGGAGTTTCTTGGTCTTGGGGAATGATGTGCTGTTTTTTTCTATCTACAGTAGGTAATCAAATTACAGCTTTCACAGGCTTCCTGAAGCTAAGCCAAATGGCATAACTGGTCCACACAGAGCTCTCCAAAATATAACAGGACCCGTGTGGTTGTAAAACATGGATTTAGGAAATGAGACATTAAAGTAAACTCACCCCTTCCGCAGCATTGCATTCCAGAACATCTGTTCAGAAGGATAGACCCAGTTCTGGCCTGTGCCTGAACGTGGGATTTTAGACTCCGCTCTTTTCACGGACAGAGAAAACGGCTGGTCCGGGGCGGGCACCTGGTTCGGAGGGGACATCTGTGGGAAAAAAACAACATTAACATACACAAGCCAAAACAATCTCAAAGAGCGTCTTCTTACTGACGGGATGCCCAGCTCACCATGTTTGCGGGATCAATGGTTCCTTCAGAAGCTCTCATGGGACATTCGACAAACTCATAAGCTCTCTCCTGATGCGCTGGGCCGGCCTGTGGCGTCTGAGCCTGATGCATCGGGCACTCAGGAGGCGGAGAGCCTGGGTTTATATTACACATTATTATTAATTATTGTCATATAAAATTTACTGATATCAAGCTCACGCTAACAAATGGTGCATTACTCACTTTTAGGGGGCTCTTGATGCATGGGACACCCAGGGGGTGGGGACGCCCCACCAAAATGTGGTGCTGACATTGCAGACTCTGCTAGAAGAGTTGGGGGAAGATTGGATACGGATGCACCCATGATGATGAACACCAATCCTGAAACTGAAGATCAAGTAGATACTGTCACATCATTACTTTAGTTATGCTGTTTATAGAAAATCTATTTTCTTTCATAAAATGTATCATTTATTCGCCCTCATGTCATTCCTAATCCAACAAAATACAGATATCTCAAAAACAGACTATATATGTTTAATAAAACATGATGTGAGGCAATTTGATGTACCATATTTGAATCTATGCAAAAATATATTTTTCGTCACACAAATTTATCACAAGGCTTCAGATGAAAATATGGCATGAACTATTGTTATAGCATGTTTATGGTCTTGTATGGTCATTTTAGCAGCTGGTGATAATTTTAATTGTTTGAAAATATATATATTATATTTCATAGAGATTCAGAACAACTTTGCATGCTGTTTTACGTTAAGTAACGTACTGTTTTAAGACATTTATAGCATGTCTATAAATCTCTAACATGCTATACTGTCAGTGAGAGTACAGCTAAAATAAATAGTTTTGATCATTTATGTACCATATTTTAAAAAAAATTACATTTACCAGTCCCAAAAGCTAAGAGTTAACAAAATAGGTTATACAACATCATTCGTACACAGTCATGTAAAGCAATATCACGGAGTATGAAAGAACACATTCCTCTAAAAGACACCTTCATTAAAACGTAACCAGCTTTTTTTATATATATATAAAATATAATAATATCGATCACTAAAGTTTTACAAATATGACAGCATAACTCACCTTTCAGTGTCTCGAGGATCGGACGCTCTGCAATGTCAACGTGCACGGCTACTTCCGGTTCACCCGGCATGCACTGCGTGCGGGGCGGGAAGAATATGTAGCTCATAAATATTAATTGCATTGAGAAAGCTTGCTAAGGACTTTGCCTACGTCCATTAAGCTCTTTTTGCATTTTCTTTTCTCTTTTTTTCTGTTTGATGTAATAAAGTAATAAGTAATTATAATAAACTAAAAAGAAGACACAAAATAATCATGAATCGAAATGAACATATTGCTTTATTGAGGCAAATGGAATAAAGCAAGTGAAAAATTAAGACACGTGTAAGAATAAACATGTTCATTCCTCAGGTACATGCACTTTCCTTCAATATCACTGTGGTTACCGAAGTAACAAATGTAAACCTTTACATGGCAACAGTTTCCAGTGACATTTGTATATGGAACGCAACAGTAATAAAAATACACAGTCGTGATATTGTGCATCTAGACATTCCATAATTAAAACAATGCTGAACACTGAAAGTTTGGATCTTTATGTATTGAAAGCAATTTGAGTAAAAAAGTTAAATTCAATATTGTTTTGACTATATATATATATATATATATATATATATATATATGACATTTAACTGTTCAAAGATTAATAATTCAGGGTTGGAAATGACCAGCAAGGTTCTGAAAGATAGTTTACATTGAATTAACTCTTCCCGTATTTTCCTTTGCTTGTTTCAGATTACTCTTGTACAGTGTTATAATTCATGTCTGTTCACACAGCTGGGCATTTTTTCATAATGTTATTGAGGCTGTGGGTGTGTGCCACCATTTACTTAAAATGTACAATTAAGAACAACAATTCTTACTTTTGACCTTTGGTTGTAACATCAATGAGAACTAAAACGAAAAAAAAAAAATTTAATAATAAAGTGATATAGTCATACATTCTTTAAATGACCATACAATGAACCATGTGGTACAAAATTACACTAAATGACACAAAAAGACAAGTAAATAAAAGATGTTTATTTAACAAAACAAAAAAGGCATTGAGTGAGTGAACACAAAAAAAAGAAAAAGAAAACGTGGATTCCTTTATATCTCGTGCGGGTAAAAGACAAGTAAATAAAAGATGTTTATTTAACAAAACAAAAAAAAGGCATTGAGTGATTGAATATAAAAGAAAGAAAACATGGATTCTTTTAGATCTCGTGCAGGTAAAAGACAATCCTTCATAGGTCTGGTTCTCAGAATAACATTAAAAAATTCAAGTACTTAGTTCATTAAAAACAGAACAACTTTATTTTGTTGTTTCCACGCAAATCGCTTTTAGCCATATTAAACTTTCTTTCATACATTTTAAATCAAAACTCATCCGCTCACATCTGTGCCGCCATTGAGCGTCCGTGTACAGTTAGAGTATCTACACTAAATTCGTCATACATAGTTGACAATGAATTTTAAAATGAATTCATAAAAGTATTACCGTGAATGTGAATTCTATTATATGCTGTTTATTTACTCCGATACATTGACCATTGATTTTATATCCTCCGTTAAAAAAATAAATATGCCATACAAACATTATCATGTTATCCCAAACCCAAAACTGGTTGAATAAATTAGATACGATGCAGGAAAACCATCCAACGTTGAGAAGTCTTCGAACATTCATGAGCTACACTCTTCCTTTTAAAAGCATTCCCAAATTATAATCGATAATTTCTGTTTAGTACTGATTGGAAACACTGTACACCAACGTAATTAAAATAATTACCGTATGTTCAATAAAGTTTCTATGTACAATGCAAACATTCAGAGAACAACATCGCCGCATGCAGTTAACTGTACAGTGTGAACAAAGTGTGACATCCATTTTATGGGAACGGAACGAAATCTGAACAGAATCTGAAGCGAGTGTAAACAGTTTTCATTTAATGCGATAACAATGCATCAATGCTCATATCTTGTATATATAAAATATTTCGCCTATTTAACCCACAGTTGGATCTCGGTGCATTCGATAAAATATCTAATACATCACAAATATGTGACATCAACTTTCCAAGAATTTCTTGAGTACACTGATCCAGATTTTCCTCGTTTAGTGCAGTGCAGTTGTGTGGATGAATCTTTCACAGACAATATACGCGGCTTTGAAGTAAACGTGAACATCAGGTGACTGACCGCTTGGCCCCTCTGCACAGTACAATGATTGAGAGCGAGGGACTGAACTTTGATTAAAAAAAAAATAATGTGGTTTACATGCCCACAGTTTAAAATTAAAAAACAAAACATGGTTAAAATACAGTTAGCCGGTGAACTCGAACAGTGCATCGTTAGCTCTTTTTTGGTGTAGTTTCAAAACAAACACAAAATAAAAGTGGGCGACCAGTCTTTTCTGGTGTACTAGATCTCAATTCGATATTTTGTTTCAGAGTTTCAGATCTTAACTCTGTTAAATATTGCTCTGGGGTGGTTTTCAAAGTCTTTACCGGTCACTATCGCACCATAGTGTCCCATGGTGACCGTCAATATGACCCTGTCTGTAAGCAAATGGTGTAAAATTCAAATGCCCTTTCTTTTCGCTCAATTAGTTTTTCCGTTCTCCTGGCTCTCAAGTTTGGATCTCCTGCTGGAACGCAGGACTTTGTAGCAGCCACGAGTGATTTTATGCATCCACATGATGTTCATGATGTCCAGGCAGATGCTGGAGAAGATCCAAGCGCTACGGCCGCCGAACGAGACCTTGTAGAAGGCCTCTGTGCCATACACTGAGCACATTCGACTGTAGTATACTGGCATGACGGCGATCCGCACCAGGAAAAACACGAGCGCCATCAGTACCCCGTTAGCCATGTTGGGCTTGGAGACTTTGGGGTAACCTAATACTTCAAAGAACCAGCTGGAAAACACAGGCGAGCAAAGTGACATGCTGTAAATGATCTACAGTACCATCACAACATTAATTTGTGTAATTTCTTTTTAATACACAAAATGGCAGTTTAAAGGAATAGTTTACTCAAAATGAAAATTTGCTCACTCTCGGGCTTTTCAAGATGTAGATGAGTTTGTTTCTTCATTGGAACAGATTTACAGAAAATTTGCATTAAATCATTCGCTAACCAACGGATCCTTTGCAGTGAATGAGTGCCATCAGAATGAGAGTCCAAACAGCTGATAAAAACATCACAATAATCCACAAGTAATCAACACCACTCCAGTCCATCAATTTATGTCTTGTTTAGTGAAAAGTAGTGAGTTTGTAATAAACATCTAACATTAAATATATGCACGATTACGTTTACTTTACAAGACATTTATGGACTGGAGTGGTGTGGATTACTTGTGGATTATTGTGATTTTTTTTTATCAGCTGTTACTGTAGTTAACTGTCATTCTGATGGCACCCATTCACTGCAGAGGATCCATTGGTGAGCAAGTGATGTAACGCTAACTTTTTCTAAATCTATTCGGATGAAGAAACGAACTCATCTGCATCTCAATTGGATGACCTGAAGGGGAGTACATTTTCAGCCAATTTATATTTTTGGGTGAACTCACAATAAAACTGTTGGTTAAAACTCCAGCACCACTTTAAATAATAAATAAAATGTGTACAGATTGGCTTTGCTTCTGTCTGTGTTTTTTTACTTTTGGTAAGAAGATACAAATAACAAATAATGGTGGTAAAAAAAAAAAAATTTATGATTAATGCTGGAAATGTTATGTTATAGTTAGGACATGTTAAGCCATGATACTACAGCTAATAATTTTAAATCATAATAATGAATCCACAATAAAACTAGAAACACAAAGTAAATAGTGTTAATTCAGATCTCATATTGCCTTTAATGGTTTCAAGACGTACATGGTGGGTGAAACTACAAAGTTCACCCATTAAAAATTGTGTGCTTTAATCAGCCAAATACCTACCGTTGGTTTACACATGGTGTGGAAAACTCTGCAAGCAGACGGAAGTTAGCAAAATAAGGCAACATTCCTTGACCCTGGAAACACAAGGTATAGAACAAACAAACTATGACACAGAGACGAGTTTTAGAAATTCACAGACTCATGAAACAGCTCCAGCAGTCTCAATATCTCCTCCTTTCAGGTACCCACAATAATTTCTTCAGTGCTGAGTTATGATACTTCACTCTGACAGACATAACAAAAGAGCAAAGTAAACAAAAAAAATGTAGATAATAGAAAAAGGGTTGCATGGACAGTTATTCTATTAATATAGGATTTATATTTAGATCAAATAATGTCCCTCCATATTTATTGTCTAGATTTAGTTTGGTATGTTCAGTGAATATGTTATAAATGACTTACAATTTTTTACTTACAATGTAAGTAAAATTGCATCCATGTATGGAGTAGAAGAATGCATGATAATTAGACTGATTATGCTAAAAATCCCTGAATTATTATAAATGATAACAGGATGATTTTAACAATGTTAATTATTAAATTAGAAACCAAAACTGTGCTTTCAGTCATAACAACCCACATTTCAAATAATCGACATATTGTCAGGCGCATACAGTGGGGTCCAAATGTCTGATACCACTAGTGAAAAACCTTCTATTGTGAATTCTTCACAACAAATTAAAATTATTGAAATTCATTATTATGTGTTTAAAACAGATAGTATTATATAGCAATTAAAATTAAATTGAAAAATAAAAAAAGTCATCTTGTGCTACACTGGAAGCAACCTGACCAAACGAACAAAGACATTCACATGATCAATGTCACATACATTTGATTATGAATTAGAAATAGTTCAGAATATTAAAAAGATAGTTCAGCCAAAAATGAAAATTCAAACATCATTTACTCACCCTCAATCTGTTCCAAACACAAAATATGATATTTTGAACAATGTTGGTAAGCAAACAGTTGACAGCCATTGAGTTCCATAATATGGAAAAAAATGACTATGGAAGTCAATGGCTACCGCCAACTGTTTGGTTACCTATGTTAAAAATGGTTACCTTGGTTTTATTTATTTATAGGTTTGAAAAAAACTTGAAGGTGAAAAAATTATGCCAAATTTCATTTTTAAGCATTTTTAATCTTATTAACATTATACTTACATGTTTCCATAATTTGGATAATACTTTTTATTTCTATGATAAAATAAAGAAAAAGTCCCAGATTTTTAATGTGGTCTTAATACTTTTTGATCCCACTGTATTAGTGCAGCAATGGTCAGCCATGCACGTTTTGTCAGAAAATAAAGCCTTTAATAGCCTTTTCTTGCAAAGCAAGGATTATTTGGACCTATTTCAATGAAATAATCCTCTCCAAACCAGTTTGGCATTATCATTCCTTTAGCAAGAAAATAAACATTTGGCATCTCGATAACACACTTACCTTGAGGGCTGCAATTAAAACACGTATTAGCATACTTACTGCAAAACGGACTATATAAAATCAAGGATAAAAAAATAATCAGGTTGGCTAGCAGATGCATGCTGGTACCCCTAGGTACTGGTAAGTCCATACTGTAACTGGGCTTTAGTAACTGCTCAGAGTTCCATAACAGCAGGACAGCAGACAAGACAGGAGAGAGTCCATCTAGATCAGCCAAGCCTATATCCTTCATCTCTAAACCCGACTAACAGTGACACTGGTAGTTTTTGCATGAAGGGTTTTGCTGGTCAGAGGAAGTGAGGCTGTGTTATTTAAGAAGTCATGTTAGGTGGAACAGAGACAGACTGACAGACAGACAGATTCTTGGAAGAAAAAAGAAAAAAAGGTGGAGAAAAAAAATGCTAAAAGAACGAACGACACAGAAGCAGCAACACCATTTAAGACTCCCTGGACATGCACTGAGAAATAAATCGCATGACACTGACAATTTGATTTTATTCTACTTCCAAAAAAAAAAAAAAAAAAGTCTCTAACAGTTTAATAGAATATTAAAGGTCACATGTCAGTGCTTAATTTAGCGAAATGCTCTTAAAATGAAGCACAATTATTAAACACTGAAGAGACTGATGGGGTATATTATGCTTATGATAAAAATAAGCCGAATATTAGAATTTAGCCTGGTAAGAAGGCAATAATTAACAAAAAGACACTTAAACATTCTGCTTTTAACGCTAATAGCATTTCTAAACACAGGAAACAATAACAAGGAATGACATTTCCAACGACAGACTTAATTACTCACGAGACCTGACGGAAGACTTCCAGCTCCATGTTATAGTATACCTATTATCTTGTAATAATAACTTAGAAAAAGGCTTGAAATGGCAGTCATTAAAGTGACCAGTGACAGTATGGTCTACATCCTGACAACAAAATGCACGTTCAGGTTTGAGGCGATCCTCAAAGTTGCATTAAATCACTGCAAGGTAACTGTAGGGTATGTAAGCAACAATAAAGCCATTAATATCAAAAGTCACTGCCCCAGATGCATTTTTAGTATTTTTTTTTCATACATTTATTTAGAAATGAACAAGCCAAGACAATTAATTAGGCCATCAAAAATAATTTGTCATGGTCTTTCTACATAACAGGTGCCCTTTGAGTTTCTGTTGTACGTATTTGTAAGCACAATATATCTGTTACTGAATAAAAAAAAAATCAAATACAGTACATTCGATTACACTCTTGTTTTGCTTTTTTTCTCCATTCATGCATTTAGTAAACACATAGTGTGCAAGCATGACCCAGAAAACATGTTACCAAGTCAGTTCATTCCGTGAGGATTCAATTAACAGCTTTTAAAAAGTTAACTAAAGTTAATAAGAATATAATAACATTTCATTCAGTAGCATGTGTACTTATTACAAAGTATATAAATATGTACACATACACATTCATACATATATAAAATCTCTAGGGTCTTAATGCATCTTTTTTTCCTTCTGGAGCTTCAGTGACGGTTTAATTTTTTTTTGTAAAACTTAGGTACGAGTCGCTCCGTTGTCCTCAGTGTGAAAGATGGATCTCAAAATCCTACAGTCACTGTTGGAAAGGGTTCAAATATAAAAAAGGCCAAAAGGTAATTTTCATAAATTCAACTATTATTTTCTCTTGTGGACTATATGTAGAAGTCTTTTATGTGAAATATCTTACTCGGGTCAGTACTAAATAAAAATAACATGCCTATTAACAACATATATAAAATAGTTAAAACATTATAGATTGTGACTTTAAAGGGGTCATATGATGCGATTTCAAGTTTTCCTTTCTCTTTGGAGTGTTACAAACTGTTCGTGAATACATAAGATCACTAAAGTTGCAAAGACTATAGCAGGGCTATTCAAATCTTGCCCTGAAGGGGCCAATGCGGTGCAGAGTTTGGCTCCAACTCTGATCAAAGTCACTTTCCTGTGATTTTCTAATGATCCCAAAAACACTGATTAGCATGCTCAGGTGTGTTTGACTAGGGTTGGAGCCAAACTCTGCACCACATCGGCGCTCCAGGGCAAGATTTGAATAGCCCTGGACTAGACTCTCAAATCCAAAGAGATGTTCTTTATAAAAGTTAAGACTCATCCACGCCCCCCTAAAATGCCTTGTTTAAAAACGCCCCCACATGTTTATGTCACAATGTGGTAAGTTTTTCTATAACACTGCCCAAATGTTCACGCAAAGAAAGAAGGTGCAACTTTGATTCTCGCTGCTGCCGCCAGCGCCATTTCATAGAGACACTGTTTCGTTAAAGTGAAAATACTTTGTTGGGTCTTCCAAAAGAGGACACAACTAGAAATCGGTTAAGTTGTATTTACAACACTGTTCCAGAACAGTTTAACCCAAATATTCAGATATGTGAAGCGCATTTTATGGGGGACTGTTTCTTGATCCTAGGAGAGAAGACTACAATACTGGCGCTTCTGACTCACAGTCTGTAAGTACGTTTACATTTGTAATGGATTTGCCACTGATGATTCAAACTCGAGTTTTGAGCAGCAGTTCTCAATTCCAGTCTTCGCGTCCCCCTGCTCTGCACATTTTGTAACGTTTCTGCTATCGCTTCTAAGTCCAAGTCATTATAATCAGTAATTATGTCCCCACTGGATGCAACAAATGGCTCGTTTCTAATGGGTTTTATTGTTTTTGTCTCATTGCACCAGTGTTCTGACTGGGACATGCATCACAGTATGACAAGGGGCATAACATTTCTGTCACATGCTTGAGGCATTCGACCATATCACAACGCACTAGATAGCTGGCCAATCAGAGCACACCTCACTTTTCAGAATGACGAGCTTTCTAAAAACTGATGTTTAAGAAAAGCGAGGCACAGAGGAGAAACAATAATATACAGTATGTCGAAAATTATGTTTTTTTATTTTTTATAACCTTAAACCGCATAAACATTTAATTACATCGAATACACAAAATAATGTTCTCTTTAGTAACATCACATGACCCTTTTAAATATCACCGTTTTAGGCACCCATTTTACAGAATGACTCATGCCAAACAACGGAGCATCAACCGATGCTATTCTAAAGGTTTGGTTTCATTTCATAACTAATTTCTGAATAATTTCTATAAAAAGGCACAAGTTATAACTTGTGCAACATGTAAACTAAATGCTTAGTTACTCAGAATTTACCTGAGGACCAGATCAACCTGTTATTAAGCAAAACCTTATCATATTGTGAGCGTGGAGCATCTCGACACAGCCCAACAAACAAGTGCTTTCTCGCTGTTACTCATCCTGCAGTTGAGTTTGTTTGTTAGAAGGGGTTGTTTTAGAAGAGAGACTATAGGAGGAAGATCGACTCAAAGTAGGGGAAGGTATCAGAGCATGCACACAGGAAACCCTCCAACAGCACCAAAGGAACAGCAAGCATCAACACATGCACACAATCCAATCTGGTGCAGTTTGGGCTGAAAGCCAGCCAGAACTGACCGATGGAGTTGCTAAAGGCGGGTCAGTGAGGTAGAGTTGAAGAGGAGAGAATGGACTTCTGCATAACCGTCAATGAGCATTCCATGCAAAAAATACCATCATCACATCATCATCATCACCATAGTCAGCTACAGAACTTGGTGACCTAGAGGGTAACCGTACAACTGAACCAAGAGTGAACAGAAGTGGCCTCAGTGGTGTAGTGTAGTGGTAAAAGTTCTGGGCTGCTTACTGCAACCATCTAGAAACCATTTTTAACCAAAAACAAAGAATACTCTATATAGGGATGCACAAAACAGACATGTTTCTTAAGAGCGGTTTAAATAAGAGGTGCAAATGTGTTCTTAACTAGACAGAAAGCCTCAATCTCAAAAAGCATAAAAGCTTTCAAAGTTGGTCTATCTTTTAAACTTACTTTTAATAACATCAGTCTAAATGCATTTATGTAATGATGATGCTTCAAAAATTTTAAAAAGAACATTTTGCAACACTTTGCAAACTAATAAATCATGAATGAATGAATGAATGAAGCAAAAACATGTAATCAAGATGGTAATTAAAGCGCCTGTTTTGTTTATAAAGCTTTTTTGATTAATTATTCAACCTCACTTTGGTTACCAACAAGTTAGTTGCTGGATGATTAGTCAACCACATGATTTATCCTTAATATTAAATAATAATAATAATAAATAAACAAATAAAAAAAAATCTACAAACAAGGCCTTTGCATACTGCAGTTAAATACAAAGGAAAAGGAACTTCTGTTCAGAATCTGAACATTCAGAGACGTCCACAGGTTACATATTTTGTTAAAAATACCCAAAGAAGGTCGCTAGACTAGAATGACAGGGTGCAGTTCTTTCTACAGTATTTCCTGGAAATGTATTTAAGATAATGTACAGTCAGTCTGTCATTACTGGTAAATAAACTCCAAGAGAGAATCTGGTTTCACCATGATGGGGTTTATGTTGCCATAAATACTGGCTGACAGTTAATTATCCTACTTATTACACAGCGATTTGCATGAATAAATAAATGCATAAATAAATACATACACAAACACATAAATGCAATAAGTAAATAAATAAACAGGCATATGATGTTTAAATTATTGTGCGGAGAAAAAAAAACTGATTGAAATGAGAAACATTAAACTAGCAATTATCCATGTTATTATCTAAACACATTTGCCCACAAAATGCTGCGATTTGCCTGCAATACCACAGAAATGACCAATCAGAACGGTTTCAGAAAGTCATGTACAGGGACAAATCCTTCTGACCATCCTGTTCCTCTGTTTATGGTTTAGCGATCGCTCTCGTGTCGTGGATCATCAGCCAGGGGACACAGAGCTTTCAGCACCAGCTGCACACCTGACACTACCACTGCTCACTCTTGGTTGTCTCTTTCCCATCTTGCCTGCATGTTCTGTTACGGGACAACAGGGGACTCACCAGTACATAGTAGTAAGCATACAATGCTGCCAGGTGGTGGATTACAAAAAACTTGTCTCCTATTGCTCTCCAATAGTAAAATATAAGCAGCAGATCTGAAAAACACAGAAAAGGCAAGAAGAGTCAGAAAACACTGCTATAACGGTGATTAATACATTCATAGAACTACTAATAATATGGCCAACCTATAATATTCCCACATATCACAAGGAAACACTGATCTACGGACATCTGCAAAACAAATTTTTTCTCTGTGGTCATCTTAACCTTGTTTCAGTTGATTCCATAAAGCCTCTGCCAACACTGTATACCTGTGTTCTTTTGGTTTATTTTATTTATTTATCTTTTGAGAAAATTTTAACACATATTACATATGGATGCGGCAATCCGATATTCAAATCCGATATTCGGCTCCGATACTGCCATTTTTCTCGGATTGAGTATCGGTCAGAGAGGGCAGATCCAAATATATTGGTCAAATAATTGGTAACAAATTAATGACAAAAAAAATTACAACTGGAAATAGAAAAAAATAAATAATTGAAGCAAACCTCAATAATCACCAACTGCAAAAAGCTTTAAAAAAAGAAAAATAATTCTTCAAAACCATAATATTATAATAAACATTTTACAGAATCATGTGTAACCAGGTTAAAATGGTCACAGAGATGGTGAAATTTTTCTAGAGAGGTGTTTCTTTGTTGAAAATTGGATAACCAACAATTTATATAAGTCAATCTACTAAAAACCCGCTAAAATGCAATCAGGAGCCTTAGTACAAAAGAAAATTTTCAAATAAAACTCTCAAAATTACAATAAACCCTCAACTGTCCCCATAATATATTGCATTTTAAATGCATGATGCAGCACTCCAAACACTTTCAGATATCTGCCAGAAGCTCTCACCAGATATGAGGTAGCCTGTAGTAATGCTCACGTTTATCTTCACCAGAGTAGGATCTCCCCTGTTGTGGTAAAGATGAGGACAAGGCACTGAGATTTACAACAAGATCACCTTAAAACAGTAACTGAAAGCATCCTGCTCGTATTTAAAGAGCAACGCTTTTACAGCATGCTCTGAATGAGTTTGGACCAGTCTGTTTAACAGCAAAGTGCTCACCATACGGGGTCCTGATTGACAGCCTCATCGAAGAACAGGATGTAGAGGCAGAAAAGGCCTACCAACAGAGCGTGGAGCGTGGACACAGTCCTGCAGAGTCACAAAAAGCTAAAGGTTTTATAGCACATGACGGCAGTGTTAACAGTGGTTTGCTTCTCCCATAAAACAATGTCAAGTTGAAACAATGGAAACGGAGCAACTGACTTCTGTCAATCAACTCAGCACTGTGTCCTACATCTACAGATCTGTTCTCTTGACAGCCCACTGAAATGAGCATTATCACTGCTTAGAAATGGTCATTATAGTTTGACATACTGTAATTGTATGTATAAGTGGAATTGTATTGTAATTTGATTCCCAAATAATGACACTTAGGAGTCAGTTAAATCAAAAACATACAATGCAAACAGTTAAATCAAAAACATGTAGTGCAACCAGTCTTCCAAATTATTCCCAAATGAATTAGTATTTTGATATTTTTCTTTATATATAAATCAGTACCACACAGTGCAATCGGTGTAGTCCGATTCCTAAACAAATGACTCTTTATGAGACCGTTCTTTTTAGTGAATCAAAACCATACGGTTCAACCAGTCTTCCAAATGATTCCTGAACAAATGATTCTTTTGAGCCGGATCTTTTAAGTAAATCAGATAGAAACAGAGCAACCAATTGTCTAAATGATTCCCAAATTAATTAGTCTTTTGAGTGAGTTCTTTTTAATGAATCAGAACCACAAAGTGCAACTGATGTAGTCCAATTCCTAAACAAATGACTCTTTATAAGCCAATTCTTTTTAATGAATCAAAACCATACAGTGCAACCAGTTTTCCAAATGATTCCTGAACGAATGAGTCTTTTGAGCCGGATCTTTTTAGCAAATCAAACATATACAGTGCAACTAGATATGTCTATGTGATTCCCAAATTAACTGAGTCATATCTTTTAACGAATCTGTGTAGACCAATTCCTAAACAGATGACTCATTCAAGCAAACACGTACAGTTTACAATTACTCCTTTGTACTTAAACACTGAACATGAGAAGGTAATACATCCAAAGAGAAAATGCAGAACTAGTCCAAGATGACACAAAACGTTTTTCTGTACCTCGAGTTCCATTCGATCTTCTGTTTGTGGGTGAGTTTTAGGAAGCCAGGGCTGATTCTGGATGATGCCCATGGGCTCACGCTGTGAAAGAGCCACTGGAAGGTGCAAAAACTCACCACCGAGATGAGCAGGATCAGCTGGCTGAAGGGGTCCATGGCCACCTGACCCCACTGCAACAGAAAGAGCAATATAAAAAAAACACTTGAAGACCCTTACAGCAAGACATGAATATCAATGTCCTGTTGAAATAACAACGGAAAGCTGTGAAACGGAAAGCACAGTTTCAGTAGAAAAGTAAGGTAAATGTTTAACAGACATGCCCTCTGCCATTACCGTGTAAGCAATGAGAAACAAAAGAGGTGACCCAAAGCCCACGTCTATCTGAAGCCCATAAACTAATACAGGCTGTGGGAACGGTCACAATATCAGTTCTCTCTGACTTTATTTAAAGCATCATTGGTTGATATTAATGCTGCTAGGTGTGATTTCCAAAACAGTCCAAAATCGCAGATGTAGTTCACACTCACACATGCAGGATGTACAACTGTACTAGCAGGCTTCTGTTGTCTTAAGTGAAAGTGAAAGTGACGTGACATTCAGCCAAGTATGGTAACCCATACTCAGAATTTGTGCTCTGCATTTAACCCATCCGAAATGCACACACACAGAGCAGTGAACACACAGACACACACACACTGTGAGCACACACCCGGAGCAGTGGGCAGCCATTCATGCTGCGGCGCCCGGGGAGCAGTTGGGGGTTCGATGCCTTGCTCAAGGGCACCTAAGTCATGGTATTGAAGGTGGAGAGATAACTGTACATGCACTCCCCCCACCCACAATTCCTGCCGGCCCGAGACTCGAACTCACAACCTTTCGATTGGGAGTCCGACTCTCTAACCATTAGGCCACGACTTCCCCGTCTTAAAGGGGACTTAAACGACACAATATGCAATACTTGATAGAAGTACTGTATGCACGGATCATATTGGGCTTGGATCTAAATGTCAAGCTTCTCCTCGTACAGTTCCTCTTGCAGTCTGTTGCTGTCACTGCGCACCAGAAAAACAAGTCTGTCCCCTTTGAAGCACATAGATAGGAAGCAGTGATCCGTAATGATAAAGCTTGGGACAAAATAATCAGTTTCAACTGGGTCTAGCAGGAGTGAATAAGCACAAAGAACAAAAGACATACAGTAGATCTCATTCACCTCTTCTTACTAAAGGTACAAACATATATATTTTTAAGGTACCAGTATGCACCCTTAAGGGGTAAATAAAGTAGAAAGGTGTACTTTCTGAAAATGTACTGTACCACCCCAGTAACAACTTTAACAACTGGATTGAACGGAGTGCCTCTTGAGTAAACCTATTGTAAACAAGCACTTAATTAATTTATTCTTCTTTAACTGGTGATATATCATATTATATTATTTATAAGTGGTCGATAGGGGTGTAACGGTATGTGTATTCGTACCGGACCGTTTCGGTACAGGGCTTTCAGTACGGTGCACGTGTGTACCGAATGACCGAATGCAATATTTTGTGTGCGGAACATAGGTACATTTTCGTGTTTCCAAACAAACATATTAAGTGGCGGAAGTCTCCGCGTTCATCGCAAATCCCGCCCTGCAGCTGATCTAAGACCGGTGACACACTGGCTGCGTGGCATGAGCGTGGCGTTTCTGCTGAGTGTCAGTTGCGTGACGGCTGCTTCGCGTTTTCTGTGTCTTTAAACACCAGAATCGTGCCTGACGCGGCGCTGGCGCGCTGCTGCTACTGTAGGTGACATAGAGGGAGGCCGACGAGGCGCCGACAGACCAGGACCTTGTCTTCACGACAACAATATCTATACTTCATGTTGAGCATAAATATAAAGCCTACTGATAAAGGACACCGTCAACAGCAGTGACGGCAAAATAGACTATGTTTGACAGGTGCCATATGCCAGTGTGTCACCGGCCTAAGGTTTTCAAAAGGCATCACGCAAGTGTGAACATCACTACAACTAGGAAAAACTTTGCAGCAGTATTTTTTATAAAAAAAAGTGTAAACAAATTGTTAAAAAAAGTTTATAGTAATAATCAACCTGCAGTTTAATGTTTGCATTTCTTTCCGTTCTTTGGGGGGTCGAAATTGGGCACAACACCGGTTTTCGGAGAGGACGTTGGCGCACGTTTGGCTGCCACTTCTCCTGCCGTATTTTAGTTGTTTATTATTTTAATTAATTTTAAACTCTTCTGAATAATTTTAAACTCTGAGTCTTAACTTGCTTCTGGATTTCCATATATTTACCTTTTCTGAGCCAGCGCTTTAAAGTGTTTCCCCCTGGTCTGTCTGCTGCTGGTCACATTTGGTTGCCGTGATTCACCTGCACTGTCTCTGCCTGTTGCTGCTGTCTCCGTGTGAGATCAAACGGGTCCCTGGAGTTGCGTCAAGTTCTCCGTTTGCAATGGCTGTGTAACAACTCTTGGATGTTATCATGCGACTTCATATGATCACCTGGATTATTGTCGATTTGATTTTATCAGGAACCAGCGTAAAGCAGTGGACCGAACCTCTGGACTTCACCATGCTGAGGTACTCTCTCTCTGATCTTTTGTCCCTGGGACACCATGGCCGTCCAGATATCAGCGTCATACAAACTTTGCGTTCCATGCAGCTCCTCTGCCGGCTTAGTTATAATCATAGAGGCTCTCATCATAGAGTCGCTCTACTGCCGGTGCTGGAGTCACTGCACTTTGGTCGGACCGCAGGCGCTCGCTGCGTCGTACTTCTGGTTGCCGTGGAATCGGCCATGGTAACCTACGCTATCCTGAGGTTCTCTCTCAAAAACCCGCGGCGAATGTGTGCTGTAGCACTATGCGACTTGCTCACTTCAACACGAAGTCAATAAACAATAAAACGGCACTTATCACTGACACTATCCTTGACAGGAAAATTTATATTCTCGGTCTCAGTGAAACTTGGCATAAAGACACTGACTATCTTAATTTGAACATGAGCTTCGGGTAAGGGTGGTGGCTTGGCTCCAATATTTGTATCAAATATATCAATCGATGTTATTGATTCTCCTACTGTTTCATCATTTGAATGTCTGGATTTTAAAGTCAATGGTGCTTCACCTGTTCTTGTGTTGCTCATTTATCGTCCACCAAAACCTAAACCTTTATTTTTTTCTGCGTTTACTGAGTTGCTGACACTTCTTAGTCCACTCTGTCCATCTATGGTCTTGACTGGTGATGTCAGTTTCCATATTGATAATCCAAACTGTGTCAAAACTGCTACCTTTTTGGACATTTTGGATGGTTTTGACTTTAAACAGCATGTTACTTTTCCGACCCATAGGCTGGATGTGGTATGGATGTGGTATATTGGATGTGGTATGTTCTGCTGGTGTTGGTATCCAATCTCTGGATAGTATCGACATGAGTATAAGTGACCATAGACTTATTACATTTGACATAAATGTTATGTTTTCACGATCCATTTCTGAGCGCACTATCAAATTTCGTAACATCAAGCACATGGACTTCACTCTTTTTTTGACTTTTGTCTCTGGGCTTCCCACTACTAACTCCGTGGAGCACTATAATTCCATGCTTTCCTCACTTTTGGATGAGTTCGCACCTGTGCGAGAACGGCTTGTTACTTTTAGGAAACCCTGTCCATGGTCTACCCCGGATTTACGTTTAATGAAAGCTGCCGGAAGACAATTAGAACGGCAGTACAAAAAATCTGGCCTGACAATGCACAGGCTTCTTTACACTGAACAACAGTCTGCTTACCATTCTGCTTTGAATACTGCACGTAAGAGCTACTATTCAAGCATCATTGGTAACGCTGCAACAAATTCTAAATCGCTGTTTAAGACTGTTGACTATCTTCTTAACCAACTAAGGCCGTTGTTCATTCCTCTGTTGACCAGTGTAATAAGTTTCTTCCTTATTTCACTGGTAAGGTTGAGGGTATATATAGCACTTTAAATACCATCACTCCTCTTGAGCTAGTTAATATCCAGCCTTCAAACTTCCCAACTACTACCTTTTCAAACTTTGAAATGGTCGGAGATGATTTTATTATAAGTACAGTGAAGTCCATGAACTCTACAACCTGTATTTTAGATCCGGTTCCCTGCTCGGTCATTATGAACTGCCTTGCATCAATCTGCCCTTTTATGACTTCAATTGTGAACTTGTCATTGACTTCTGGAATTGTTCCTCCAGAACTAAAAATAGCTTCCATTACACCAGTCCCTAAGAAGACTGGTTGTGATGTATCTGATTTATCCAATTACAGGCCGATTCTAACCTCCCATTCTTGGCTAAAGTTCTTGAGCGTGTTGTGGCTGTTCAGTTAAATAATCACCTAGCACTGAACAGTCTCTTTGAACCTTTTCAATCTGGGTTCAGAAGAGGGCATAGTACTGAAACCGCTTTAATTAGGATCTTTTTATCACGGCGGATTCCAGTGCATGCAGTATTTTGGTCTTGTTAGACCTCAGTGCTGCTTTTGACACTATTTCACTCTCCTCTGCTTGACAGGCTGGAAATTGGTTGGGTCTTTCTGGAGCTGTTCTCAATTGGTTTCGGTCTTATTTATAGAATCGTGCCCAGTTTGTTGGCTTGGGTAACTACATTTACATTTACATTTATCCATTTAGCTGACGCTTTTATCCAAAGCAACTTATAATTGCTATATATGTCAGAGGTCGCACGCCACTGGAGCAACTAGGGGTTAAGTGTCTTGCTCAGAGACACATTGGTGTCTCACAGTGGATTCGAACCCGGGTCTCTCACACCAAAGACGTGTGTCTTATCCACTGCGCCAACACCAACCCACTACAAATCAAATACCGTGCCTGTTCGACAGGGAGTTCCTCAGGATTCAGTATTGGGTCCAATATTATTTAACATTTATATGCTTCCACTTGGGCGGATCATTAGGAAACATGGTCTTGGGTATCACTGCTATGCGGATGATATGCAGATTTACATCACAACTAGTCCTGATGTCCATTGCTCATTAATAGCTTTGTGTGGTTGTTTAGCAGAGATCAGTATCTGGATGCATAACAACTTCCTGAAGCTGAATGGCTCCAAAACTGAACTGATGCAGATTGGTACAGTGGCGGCTACTCGTAAGGCCGAGCAGATCAGTTTGATTGTTGATTCCTGTACGGTAATCCCCACTTCACAGGTGCAAAATCTTGGTGTCATTTTTGATCCACAATTATCATTTGAAGCACACATAAAACACATCTCTAAAACTGCATTTTTTCACCTGAGAAACATAGCTTGACTTAGACCTTTTCTCTCTTTTGCAGACTAGGGCTGTCAAAATTGCTCAAATATGGCGTTCGAATATTCCCTATAAAAAATACACGAATATTCGAACTATTCGAACATCTGGTTGCGCATGTCGTCAATGACGCGCATTACATCAATAACAGGCTAAAATAATAGAAAGAGACATAATTACTTGTATAGATAGTCTATTTAAGTTTAAACATATATGACAACGTATTACCTACACAAAAACAAGGAAATCAACTAATGGCCAAGACTGCAGACCTCACGCTCTCTCACCCTCACGTTCTCTGCGCATAATGGTTTAAATGAACAAACACATTTTTGTGCAAGCTATTTATGGTCGCGACTGTTGTCCCAAATATAGCAGGCTTCATTCAGTGATTGAAACAAATATTATTAATATTAATTGAAGTTTTACAGCATATAGAACTGACATTGAATGCTCCGAGCGAGCTGTGCTGTGGTAAACATGGAACTTTTCCTTGACATGAAACGATAAATAATCAAACCTCGGATGCATTGCTTGACAGAACTCCCCGAAGCGTGCCCCATCCACGATTCTTATTTTAACATACAAGGCACTTCATGGGACTGCACCTGAGTATCTTTGTGATCTCATCAGTCCTTATATTCCATCACGCTCTCTTCGCTCTACTAACTCTCTTTCACTTCACCAGCCATCATGTAAGCTTAAGACCATGGGGGAAAGAGCCTTTTCATATAAAGCCCCTAAGCTATGGAATGTACTTCCTCTGCACGTCAGAAATGCACCAACGTTGGGTGATTTTAAAAAGTTGATTAAGTCACATTTAATCAAGAGTGTCTTTCTCTAATGAATTGTTGTATTGCTTTTGGTGTTTTGTTTTATTTTATTTATTACTTTATTACTGAAGCGCTTTGGGTTTAAGAAAAGCGCATTACAAATAAAATGTATTATTATTATTTTCCCTTACTGTACCGAAAATGAACCGAACCGTGACGATAAAACCGAGGTACATACCGAACCGTGATTTTTGCATACCGTTACACCCCTACTGGTCGAGCAATGTTTTTTTGACTGTCAATGCCGATATCTTGGAAAGCAGGGGGGCGATAGCCAATATAAAGCAGATATATATTTTTTTATTATTAATATTTTAAAAATACTGAAATCATTTGACAATGGATTAAAAAAAATAAATGTCTAAAATAAACATACTTTAGATGACAAAGTATTTCTCACTAATAAATATTTAATAAAAATATAATTAAAATGGAAGTAAACACTTTAACCAACAGGACACTCAGTATTCTGGGAAGTCTGTGTGAATTGGGAATCATATTATAAAGCCAAGGTAACACTCATTTCACATACAGCACACAGAGAAAACAAATATGATAGTGGGCAGATGCATAAAGTGCAGCATAATTTAAAATCACGAGTTTAAAGTTTAGATAATTCAGTTCACATGGATCGATCGTCACACAGAGAACACGCGATCATGCTGGATAAAAACACACACTTCATAAGATCTCACAGCTGGATTCGACTGAGTTTGCAAGGTTTGAGAAATTAAATATTCATTAGCCATTCAAAGATTTGTTAAAATTATATAAATGCATATTTGCTTAATGCTGACGGCAAACAAGAAAGTATTATAATGTTTGCCTTTCTATTACTAAAAGCAATCGTTATAATACATTCTGTATACATTAATTCCTTTGTTTAACCGTTCTATCGGATTATTAGGCAGACTTCTATCCTTATTAGACAGAACTGTTAAAGGGGTCATATGATGTGATTAAAATTGTTCCTTTCTCTTTGGAGTGTTACAAGCTCTTGGTGCATAATTAAGATCTGTAAAGTTGCAAAGACTAAAGTCTCAAATCCAAAGAGATATTCTTTATCAAAAATAAGACTCTACCATGCGGAACGCCCCCTAAAACAGCTCATTCAAACACACCCCCCATGACTACGTCAAAATGTGGAAATATTTGTGTAATGCCACCCAAATGTTCACGCAAAGAAAAAAGGCGTGGTTTCAGAAATCGCAGTTAGTATTGAAGCAGCCGTGTCAGGGAGATGCTGTGTGTCTCTAGATGAAAGCGAGAGAGAGAGGGAGGGAGGGAGGGTCACACAGTGGAGTCAGCTGTCTTAACGGTCCGTGGCTTGTGTTCTGCAAACACATACGAGCTTCATCACTGTGTCTGTCACGTGACTCTGTTCCTCTTTCGGACTTGAACTGATGGTAAATCTAAGGACATTATTCACAGTCTTTACATTTATTTAGAAAGATGAAGCTCGCAATTATGGAAAGAGGTGTTACATTTCTGATGAGTGCTTGTGGTGTTCGGCCAAATCACAATGCACTGGGTCAGTTGGCCAATCAGAGCAGACTGTCGGATGGAGGGACTTTGTAGAAAATGACACATTTGAGAGAGGCGGGGCATAGATCTACAATAAGGTACAGTATTTGAAAAAGAATGTGTTTTTTGAAAATTAAAGCATGTCAAGATATTCTGTTACACCAAATACACAAAATAATGATCTTTAAAAAAAAAAGCATCATATGACCCCTTTAACAATGACAGTAAAAAATAAATTAATAAAAAAAAAAATAAAAAAAAAAGAGAAAAATTGTGAGCACTGTATGCTCTGGCGCTGTCATTCTCAGTGCAGTCAAAATAAAATCTCCATCTGCCATTAGACGTGCAATTTTGGTTATATGAAGCGACGGGAACAGTTTTTGTAGACTTTTTGAGGACACAGAAGAACACTCGCAGCACGGTGATATGGAGTGACACAAAGGAGACAAAGGCATTATTGAATAAAGTCGTTATTTTTGTTTTCTTCACTTACAAAAAGTGTTCCTGTCGCTTCATATAACCCAGATTGCATGTCTGATGGCAGATAGAGTATTCTGATGATGACTTCTCATACCTTTTATGGACCTTGACACTGTTATTTACTATGTCTATGGGACAGTCTCAAGCCTCCAGGTTTTCATCCAAAATATCTTAAATTATGTTCTGAAGAGCTTTTAAGGGTTTGGAACAACATGGGGTAAGTGATTAATGACAAAATTTTCATTTTGGGGTGATCTCTGCATCACAGAGATATAATATTTTATATAAATACACACATATACAAATGTATACATATGCACATATATACAGACAGACACACACCATTAAAAAAACAATACTGTGAAATATACTGTACTTATCAGTACATAAAATTTACAAATAAGTCCTCGACACAAAGACAATCCAGAAAACTCAAAAAAGAAGCATTGTTTAACATCTTTCACAGGGCATCTAAATGCTCATAACATCTCCTGTTGATCTACTTTCATGACCTCTGGCCCACAACAGCTAATGGAAAACATGAATGGAAAACATGAATCGCACCCTTACCTGAGGCTAGAAGTGTTCAAAGGACAAGAGAAAAATACAAAGCATGCACCCGTTGCACTGAGAGTTTAGTGAGAAGAGACTGATACGGTTTTAAAATCCACGAAATTAGAGTTTTGTGGCTTTTAGTCTGCATACTAGCTATTAGGTCATCTACACTGAAGAGTACTCAGATCCCACTATAAACTTTAAGTAGAGAAACAAATAAAAAAATGATAACTGTCCACTTAACATTGCAACGACAGATGTAGCCGTTAAACCGTCATCTGCTGGATAAAGAGAGTCTCTCCTGTTTTTAAGTGTCACAACAACTGCAGACTTCCAGCAGCAAGCCAACAGTCACAGAGATCTGCATATGAGCAAAAATATATTAAAACAAGTTTCACACAGGAAATGAGTTACTCATTCCTATCCTAACATGCCTTAACTTGTTCACTATTGCTACACAAAAGTTTTGGTTTTCTGAAACAAAACGTAGGCTCCCTACGGAGTTCACCGCTGTCAAGATAGGCTTTTAATAAAACCACTAGAAACACAAAACTATTTTAAAATCCCTGCTACATGACCAGACAAAGCAGAAAGCAAATCCCTGAATCTGACCAAAGATTTCCAGATGATGCAAAATGGTGCGTTTTGTTTTTTCTGTGGATTTTTGCTGAAAAATAAACAGGAATCATGGTACATGTAACTAGAGGTACACCGATATGCCTTGATCTTAATTTAAGAAAATGACTCCCAGTGTGCAAAAACTTACTAGATTACCGAGTGCACTGATAGTTAGTGTCTTTTACTTTTACATGCAAAATTTCATTGCAGCAAATGGTATGCATATCATAAATATCAGCTTTATCAGCCATCACAAAATCCATATCTGTCAACCAATACAGTTAACACTGAGAAATGCACACTGTAACAAAGCTGGTTGAAAAATCTACAAAGAATACAAAGCGTTAAGGAGGTTATAAAACAACTGAGTTGTACTAGTCAGCATTATTTTAGAACATGGTCAAACAACTAAACCAACAGACTGTGACATCAGCACATCTCCTCATGGGGTGACAGGAGTAAAAAAAAAAACAGCGGCCACTAAATTTAGATGTACTTTATGTAGCAATAAGAAACAAGCACACATAAAGGAGGGGTAAGGGTGAGGGTATTTAAAGGTCCTATACAGGTTCACACTTGTCGTGCAAGGCAGGCATCCAACAAGGTCATGAAGCAAAATGGTAACAGGAAGTTCAGCAGTTTACACAGATGAACACATGCTGCATGTGCATGCATCTCCATTGTGAACATGCAGTTTAAGAAACAAAAAGCCAACTGTAAAAACTTTCAGTTGCAGAAATGTCTGATTGGGTAGATTAACATGCTTTCCATACTGGTGTACAGGTTTGTCATGTGGGTGGCAGATCACAGGACTGACAAAGCTGCATTGCTGACATGCTTTAGTGCATTGAGCAAATGCATCATATTTTAAGAGAAGCAGTGCTGCTTTGAATGAAAGATTGACCAGGCAAAGCAAGGCTCATAGAGCAGCAGAATGGATAGACTGCTAAATAGATGAGTTATTAAACCCCTGAGGAAACTGCAGTGCAAAAGCAGCCAGCCACAATCTACAAAGTGTACACATAAATATACAGAAACAAAGATTTGATTAAATTACCTTTTTAAAATTAAGGCCCAGAAACCACAAATTTACATTTTTAAATTGTGGTTTCCAAGCCTTCTTTTTTTTTATTTAAAGTTACTGAATTAAATATACTTAAATGTACTATAAAATATATATACTTTGTGGCAGGTAACATGGTATCTGATGTCAATGCAATGGTACTTTTATATGGATCAATGGAGAGCTATCTGTTCATACAAAAATATATTGCTTGATTTGTATCACCTGAAAAATAAAAGCCCAAATCGAACATATATAAATTTAATAGCATCAACGTTTTCCAAATCTATTATAACATTTCTAACAACATGGCACATGTTCATTTTAATTTGGTATTTGAAACTACTCACACATTATAGCTCTCAAAGCTGAAAGTAAAACAAAATATCTCAGAAGAAAGTACTTTTCAAAAATCAGGAATAATTTTTTTTTAATGAAAAATGCCAAATACAACCAAAACGTGTGCTGCATTTAGCATTTCCATTAAATACAGAGAAAATGAATGGTTTTCTGGTCGCAAACCTGAACAAATGTTTCCCTTCAGTACTGACATCTATCTATCTTCAGTTAGACTACAACACATTTTTAAAGTGCATAAATATTAAACTCAGATTTTGTTTTTTTAATGTATTTTTAGCGTTAATTTGTCAATAATGTTGGTCATTTAACTCCGACTGGTCTACTGCATTGAACCGCGTTGCTTGTGCAACAAATGCACACATACATGTAACTACATTTGTGCATGAGCATTTTATGAAGATGTGCGCGTGCGAAAAATACATCAAAGACCGTAATTCAGCACTGACAGTCTGATAACACAAACAAACAAACAAATACTTAATCACATCTCTACTAAGGCTCTGTAAAAACATTGCAATGGACGGAAATCGACTCGTGCTGTTACCAACACGCCTGCTGCTTTCTTTAGGCCACATCACACCGCAGTGCTGGCTGAAAACACAACGCTTGTGCATTAAAATATTGCTTGATATCACGCAGTGCATGCATAACCATATGCTTACCTCTTATTGTTCATCAATGGTGTCTGTTGGTTAGTTGTGCATGGTGTCTGAAAACATGGGCTGATAAAAATCCGTGTATTTCGTCAATCAGGCACATTCATGATTCTCCTCTCACCACGGCGATATGAAATGCATGATTTCATATCAAAAACTGGTTATCCTTATAATAATCGCAATCTGCGATGCGTGTTGGTTTTATAAGCGCGCGACGGTGAGAGCATGTTGGGGATGATGATGTGAACCAATGTGTGTTATTGATGGCTGTCTGTAAGTGAAGGTGATAGGATCCAATTTCAGCTTCATTCTTAAAGAGATATTCACACACGGATATTGTCACTCTTTTGATTCATTAGTGAATCGAGTCTTTTGAATTCGTTCACTAATAAGATTCATTCAGAGGCCGTTTCTGCAGATCATCGTTACACCAGTAGGTGGCAAAAAAGTGAGTGACTGAATCATACTCTCTACTGATTCGTAAAAAAAGGAGTCGTTTAGGAGATATAATCGCGTTTTCCAAGGAGAACTAGGCTACTTTCCTCCATTTGTGCGCTGCAAAGTTTTATCGAGCTAAAACAACAATAAAAAACTAAACACAAGTTTCAACAAGTTATTATGTCATTTAAGATGTGTCATTTGTACATATCCATAATTCCTCATCTCCTTTCTCTCAATGAATGGTATTCTAGTTCATTCGAGTAAATTATGAAGTACATGATAATATAAACACTATATAATCCATAAAATGTGACAATCGTGTTGTTTTACTAGCGAGGTGTTTCCTTTGGAATTGGTGTCTCTGAAATCTCCTTCACAAAATGAAGGGTGACTTTTTATTTAGTCGATCCAACCAATGAGATGCTCTCTTGCAGCCCCTAACTCAAATGCTATTGGCTCTTTCTATAGTCAATCAGAAAAAAAGTCCCCTTGGTTTCTTTATTTTGTGAGTGCCTTTAGGAGGACAAATTTAGATGATAAATAATTTGAGCCATTTTTGTCCCACAGAGCTAAAAATAGCTAGGTCAGAACCACACACTACTGCACCCAACCACATGGCAAACTACTCAATGAAGCACCATACATCAGTACTCTCCTCTAATCACCATTCTCATTATTCAGGATATATTTTCTATTTTCCCCCCCATTCATGTATATGCTGGATAACAGGTAAAAGGGATTTCCCATGACTGATCTATGCCAGTGTCAGAAATGAAAGTTTATTTTAATGCACATTGTATTCATTTTCAGAGGCATAATATATAACACTTTTTTTTGGCTTTGACTTTGGTGGCTTTACAAAAAAAAAAAAAAGCCCTAGTTATTCTCCAAACAACTCCATGCCGCTTAACAAAAGACAACTGAATCTTTTCAGCGTACCTATTATTATTATTTTTTTTTTTTTTTTTTTTACAAGTGTGGTGAATAAACTAGGGCACTAGAACACACTTGGCAGAAGAGTCCACAACACATTGTTATACTTAACTTGACACCCACGCATTATTTTTTACAAATGCAATTTCTCCTACTTACCACCAGAGAGCAGTCAGTCTACATAGTTTACCTCTGATTGTGATTTTTAACAGGAACCAGCATACAAACAGAGATTTGATACAGCATTCTCACTTTCCACATCCCAAATGAGATGTCTGCATTAAGATTATCACAGAAATCAGATTAATACAGTACCTTTAATTTTAACATTGACTTTAACTACTCAACAAAAACTATGGTTCCTTCACTTCCTTCCCAAATGCCAAATGCTGTGTAATTCAAATCCATCACCACAGTGACATGATTTTCCTCCATCTGTGTCCCACTCCAACCTCCATTTGGTCAGGCTCCATGCGGAAATCATTCCTCCCTCCAAGCCTCTTCCTGAGGAAACAGAGAGTGGGCTGACGTAACTAACACATACAGGAACAATGAAACATTCCTGAATAGGGTAAAAGTTGTTTTAAGTAGAATTTTTATTAATAGTCTGTGCTGCCTGCCTATGTACAATGTGAAGTTGAACTCCAGCTGCCTGAAGACATTTATGAGTGTCGAGTTATCTGGAATCAATTTTCAGGGCCTCAGGAGGAAAACATTAACATTGGATAGTCTTGTTACATAAATCAGGCAAAATATTTTATGTTTCGCCAGCACTTACATCATTGAGGATAAAATTATTCTGCATAATTACATGAAACTTATTGTAAAAGAAATTTTGTAAAAAAAAAAAAAAATTAAATTGAATTGAATTTAAATTTAAAGAATGCTTTTTCCAAAACATGTTGTTCAAAGCAGATTTTCCGAGAGTTATTTTGGGTTTAGATCCTCAGTCTTGGTTGGCCAAGTTAGCACATCCAATTCCCATAAATCTCATGTGAAGTAGATATTGACGATCATGTCTGTCTGTTGCCTTTTCTCACCATTCATGCAGAACATAACAGATATCATTTGACCAACTTTAGACATAGGCTATGGCAAAACACACATATCATGATGCCAATATGGCTGAAATGGCAAAATCAGAGGAGATCCGATAAGGCCACAGGACAAAAATCAATCAGGCATCATATAATTATCAGTCTACATACTGACTGACACGAATGGGACTAGTTACACTGGTTTAGATTTATAAATTAATTATGGATTAATAGTATTTAAAAAAAAAATCTTTAGAAAGAATCACAAACTAATCAAAACTAGTTCTGTTCATTCATGACAACCTAAGCAAAAAACTTGATTGTTTGAACAGAGAAACATTCCTCCCTTCAAGGAGAAAGTTACAGACAGCCCTCTGTTTGGATCAACTCCACCTCAATCCAGCAGTCCCGAAAAAAACAAACAACAAAAAAATACTCATGTGTGAGAGAAAGAGGGCAGTGGTTTATGCATTCATAGCAAGGTTATTAACATTCCAGAATCTTTGCATTATTTATATGTGAGGACTGGGCTCTTCAGCCGAATTCTTCTTTAACAAAGCCATTCAAAATGGCTCATGCAACAGACTGGACATTGTGGCAAGATGCCAGCCAGCCACTCAAAAAAAGGTACAGTAGGAAGGGCTGTTATTTTTTTTTTCCAGTGGATTCACTGCCAAAGTGAGCGCCTTTCTACCACTTTGTCTCAGATTTTGTTCACATGTGTGCTATTCTTCCCTCTCGACGTGCGAGGACATTCCTTACTGGTTGGCGAATCATCTTGGAGCACTTTTATAGAAATTGACACCATGTCATAATCCCCGGGGCCATTAATTCATGTGTTGTTATAAATCTAAAGTTAATGCAAAAAAAAATTAAAATTAAAATTAAAGAGGAACATTCTAATTAAATCCTTTAATTAAAGATGTTTCTTAATGGAACATTTTTTTATTTTAATTTTTTATAATATGCACCAAATAATTGAATGCAATGTGACCCAGGGAAGTGTGTTTAGAGAATAAATATAGGCAATTTAGATCTTTAATGTTGACTTAAAGATATTTTATTAAATATCTATGGAAGCTTATTTGGCACAGAATAAAAACAATAATAATAATAATAAAATTATAAAAACAAATTTTCTTGCAATTCTGAGTTTAAAGGTATACATCTCGTTTTTATAAACTTTCTGAGAAAAAAGGTCAGAATTGTGAAATTCACATTCTCAAGAAGAAAGAAAGAATTACGAGATATAAACTCGAAATGGCTAGAAAAAAAAAGTCATATTTGTTTTGCTATGGAATAAAAAAAAATTCTTGCAATTACTTATATCTCATAATTCTGACTTTTTTCCCTCAGAATTGTGAGTTTATATCTTGCAATTCTGAATTTATATGACACAATTCTGCTAAGTGATATAATCTAAGGATAAAAAGGCACAGTTATCTTTTATTCTGTGAAAATAAGCTTCTGTAAATATGTTTTTAATATTCAATGTTTATTTACAAATCTTTTATGAATAGGAAACATTTCTCATGTGTGGTTTCCACTGTGTGGCCCCTGATGAAGTCCGGGATGGTTATAATTCAGGCCTGTTGCTGTTTTCCGTCAGTAAATAGAACAACTAATAACTAATTGGTTGTAAAAATGAGGAAGTCTTACCTTCTGTTTTATAAAGTGACTAAATGTGAGAGGGTTCACATCATGCTGGAGAAATGTGGGCTGTATTGTTCTGAAGCTTATAGTTAGTTGCTGTGCAGTTTCTAGGGCATTGCTAAGGAGTTATGAATGGTTTTATTGAGTTATAGGTAGCCCAGAAACCAGAATCGCTCTCACCTTGCTGTAAATGCATCTTTGTCTTCCTGGGCCTCAATAAGTTACTTTGGACTTAATGAAGATAGCATATGATTCCCAACTCAAATCTGGCTGTTTTAGTTTATCAGGAGGTATTATAACAGAAACTCCTTTTAATTAATAAAGAAAACCTTTGGCATTTCAACATACAGCACGGTTTTCCTCCTCTCCGCCATGGCTGGACTGGCCATTGGGCATACCGGGCATTTGCCCGGTGGGCAGACGTGGTTTTTGGGCCGATATCTCATACTCATACTTTTTTTTTTTTTAAACGGCCCATAAAATTTGTACATCGGCGGCCCATTCGTTTGGTTTTGTTTTGCTTAATTGGCGGCGCTGGGTTTGTGCCGGTGTAATGCATTGGTCAAAGTCAGTGTTAGTTTTTTTTTCTGACAGACCAGCCCATGAAACACGTAGATCAGCGGCCCATTGGCTCTTTTCTTGATTGACACTGGGCTGGCCCAATCACAACTTTAAACGAGTGAGCGAGCGGCAGCAGTGTCAGTGTGTATCTGTAAAAAAAAGATGGAGAAGAAACGCAAGGAATGTGCAGATAAATAGCGTGAAAAAATAGAACCAGGCCCTTAAAGCAGACACTGTAAACTGTGTCAAAATATATGTTTTCTGACCTTCATCAGCTCCTGTGGCAGATGATGATAGTGAGGACGGAGGATCAGGAGAGAGATGAGAAAGTGTAGAGCCTTCAGTAAGCATAACTACTTTCAAAACACTTAGGCCATGTCATGAGTGTAGATTATTTCCACATCTGCATAGTTGACGATTACCGCAATTCACTAGAAATTTAATAAGAGGCGTTTGTAAACCATGTTTTCTGCCAAAATAAAAGCTTGATGCAGTTTGCGTCAAAATAAAAGATCATGTGCTTATCTCTTTCAAGTATAGAAATTGGTACAACTAATTAAGAAAGTTTCCTTTATTTTTTTGTGCATTTGTTTTACAAAATATGGCTATTACTGTCATTGGATTAATATTATAACTATTATTATGTATAGGTGTAATGTAAATAGACACTGTAACTAAAAGAGGTTTGAATTTTTCTGTTTAATTTGCACACTGAATATGGGTTGGAGCTTTTAATTTTGAACTCTCAAAGTGCACCAGATTAATGAATTTAACATTAAAATGCACAAAATTTTCTCACGGGGGGGCATGCCCCCGAACCCACCTAGAAGGACCGAGGACACACCACCATAGTTTTAACAAAAATCCTGTAAGAAACACTGGTATTCCTATGCCATAGCCGCTTATAGCTTGTTTTAGGATTCACCGCTGTGGAGTATAGTTCAACTGTATTAATAAATATACAATTTTGACTTATTTCATCTGTTAACTCTCACTCGTTCCTATACTCACTCGTTACATGCCATTAGTGGTTTTAATGAATAGGAGTTGGTATGCATATAATTAAGGGCGTGCAAAGATGGATGGTGTTTATGATCACATAGTGGGCCGGTCTGGGCAAAAATGCCCCGGGCCGATTTTTTGTCCCAGTCCAGCCCTGCTCTCCGCTGAGAAAAGATCCCTCCCTTTCAGAGTTGAGTATGTGGGGGATACATGGAGATGGCTAGAGGCCACTGCTTTGGATTTGAAAGGAGAAGAATCAATACTGAACTCCTCGTTCTGAAATTCAGAGACTGAGCGGCCAGGGAATGAGAGCGTTCCGCTAAAAAAAATATCCACAGGCATGTGAGGAAGTCTCAGATGTCCCGGACACATGCTTTCCAGCTTGTATCCAGGGAAATGTCAACTGGGAGAGCAGCTAGAAACCATCTGTGGTTCTCATTAAAGCCCACTTCTCAGTCTTCACCTCAAGAACGAGGAATGAATTCACAGTGAGCAGTAGTCACAATTCCTCGAAGCGTGTTTGTCTGTGGATCAGTATACAGTATCTTTGTTCTTCATCCTCTTCCCCCTCCATTCATTCCAGGCCAGATGGAGTGATGTTCAGCCTGAGGATCCTTGCTAATCATGCTAATGAACTCCAGACACATAGCTTATTCTTTCTTTTTTTGGGGGGGGGGGGGGGGGGTGGCTCTGCAACACGCCTCTATACAGCTGACCACCTTTATTAAATTTCTGATCTTTTCCATCGGTTTCGGTGGCTTCTGTAATCAGATAGGCCAGTGTATTTTCGCAAAAACTTGGTGCCACAATGCTTGTGTTTTGAGTAGGGGTGGGTTTTAGTTAGTTGCTAGGGCCTTGCTAAGGAGTTCTGAATGGTTACTTCAAAGACTATAGAATCCTTTAAAAAGTCCTTAAAGGGACATTGGTTGCTTTGTGATTGCTAAAGTGTTCTGAATGGTTTTTAGTGCATTGCTAAGGTGTTCTTAATGTTTTTAGAGTGTTCTTCCAGGTTGTTGCTATGGTTTTTGGATTTTTGCTATGGTGGTTATTTTTTTTTAAACGTAAATTAATTTAGCTTATTTTAACATAGTGAAGAAAACTATTAGCACACTTTTCAGCAACATTCTGCATGATTTCATGCATAATTTATGTCCGTAGCACAAACAGTGCAGAAGAAATTACATGCTGAAGTTAAAAACAAGTGTTACGGGTCTCTATGAGCAATAATAATAGTGATGCTTGCCTTAGCAAACACTACTAACTACTTCATGACCCTCTCTGAAGCTCTGGCACAGTGATGACTGCACATGGTTTTGGCCCCGGGCCCCTCAACTGGCACCAGGGTGGCACAGTTAGCAACATGATGCAGCATTCAAAAGCTGCAACACCACTGCCTTTTTCGGACCTTCTCTATAATTGAGTCTTGTGTTTTTGTCTCAGATTCTGCAACCAGCACAAAGCGCTGATTATCCCGGAGTAACACGGTCAGGAGGGGCAGGGGCAGCACCTGAGTGAATGCCATTGCTTTCTTGTCCTGTACGCATGGATATAGTTGTATGTAGTCCTCCCCACTTAATTACACAATAACAGTTCAACTGAGTTCACTGACACCCAGATTAAGCACTAACATGTTACTTAAACATGTAGACTCTCGGTTCTTCATTTCTGACTGCAACCACTGCAGTGACTACGCATTGTTAGAATTCTAACATATTGTTGGCCTTCCATTGCCCCAAATCGCTATGGAAACAGAATAATGTTTTGCCATGTGGCATTACGTTACATATCTCGGAATGACCCAGAATGCAACATGCAACTCTAAAATGTGATTTGCTGCACGTATAAATCCTCTTCTGCTCTTAATTCAAGTCTGCAGCCTCAAACCAACTTAAACTGGTCCAATACATCTGGAATGTTCCATCACAAGCCCCACCACACTTTTACCATTCCGTCGTGTTTCGGTTTATACTGTGGCCAATAAGAATGCAGAAAGGTCATGGCATGGGAAGCATAATTTAATTCAGTGGTGTGCAGCTCTTTCCAAATCCCTCCATGGACGTCGGCTGAACTGTAAAGTAATCAAGGGTAGCATTTCATGGACTTAATTGAAGGTTTAGTATGAGAAGATGCAGAGCATGAATTTTTAATTTTTTTTTTCAGGACACAAACAAGGGCTTTTTAGTACCGTAATTCATTAAAAAACCCAAACATATACATATGCACAAAATGCAGTAGTTCCAATAATTGGTGCACAAACACAGACTTGTTCTACTTTAGATACTTTTTCACTGCTTTTTGTGGTTATATAACTGCTTCCAGAAACTCTGGCCTGTCAACACAAGGAGCAGCTTCCAAATGCCTCTGAGGTTAACCTCAAAAACACAAGATTTATGGCTTCGCAGTGATACTTGGGCAGAGTCAGAGCACATCTGAGGCCCTGTGCCACTTCAATTCACCCTCATAAAAGATACAAGATTAAAAATAAAAAAAACAAATAGCAAAATCTGGGCCGTTGTAGAAACCACACCTCAGCAGGACAACAGCAAAGAACCAGTCTGACTTAGAGAAAGAGGAGAAAATGTGTTATTTAATCCCAAAAAACTGAAATCAGTTCAAATGTATAGATAACTGAACAGCTATATTTAAATTTAAAGGCAATGATGGTCAAAATAATAGACATGCGTGGAGAACCAAGTTTATTTATAAGATAGAATTTATTCATAAAAGAACCTTATGACAGAGGATTTATAATGAAAAGCAGGGCAATAAATACAATGGGAAAGATTTTCCAATATTATGGCACAAAAAAACTAAGCAATAGCGGAATGTTTGTGGTCATCCAGTCAGCTAATCTTTAAATGCTAACATTTGTAGCTTGTAACATTTCCAGGCATTTGGAATTCTAAACGGAATTACTTCAAAAGAATGACTTAGGAAGGAATGTCTTCAAACTGCAGAGCGGGATTTCAATGGCGAACAAGCTTTAAAAGTAGTGAACTCAAAAGTTGTAGGGTGTAAAACGAAGGATCGTACTGCAAAACTAGAAAATTCTCTTAACAGTTCTCCATACTTCATAAAAAACACTTTATTAAAGAAATTATAAAAGATCAATTTCACCATTAAGATGGGAGATTTGAGATATCACCACCTTACGAATGTTTACCCAAACACATGCGCTGGGAGGGAAGGGGTAACTGTGAGATGCAAAAGGCATTGCAAAAGACTTGCTCTTATGATATACATTATGTTAATACTGCTTTGACTAACAGCGTTCTCTAGTAGTCGATGCCCTGGTCGTTGTAGTGCCCTCTGTACTCATCGTGGTATTCGCCCTGGTACTCTTCCTCTTGATATTCTGCCTGATAGTCACTATCACTGATTTCTGAGCCATTGGTCCCCGTGCCTTGGCTGCCGTTGGCGTGGATTATGGGCTCCATTGGGGTGGCGCAATACTTAGGGTCGTACACTTGCCGTCCCAAGCCGTACACACTCATGCCCTTCTGCGAGGCCACCTTATTGGTTCCCATTTGCAATGAAATGGTGGAGTTGTCCAATGGTTCCAGAGCTGCCTTCTGGTCATAGATGTCCCTCCTGGTGCCTGGGGCAGACATGCCAGCCTGGAGAGAGACAAATACATGGTAAATATGTCATTTTTGTGTGATACTGTTGACATATTCTGTATTTGGGTGTACCTGGCTGGCTCCTTTGTTGGTGCCCATTTGCAGGCTAATGGTGGTCTGGTCATAGGGTTTCTCTGTCTGCGTCTTAGGGTCGTAAAGGTGTCTCCTGGTCCCATAGGCAGTCATCCCAGCCTGGCTTGCACATTTGTTGGTCCCCATCTGAAACGAAAGTCAGAAACACCTCAAAAGTGGGTCAAAAACACTCCTGAAGATGAGCCATCTCCACTAGTACCATTCCCAGAGGCAGGTCTACACTGATATTGGTTGAGTAGCTGTTTGGTTTTATATCTAGACTTGCTGAATGGTTGTAGGTTCAAGCCTAACAGTGAGTGATCCTTGATCACAATGGTGAATTTGAGTAGCTGCCTAACCTGAGGTTATTCCAGTCACTTTGGATAAAAGCATGAAAAAGGCCCCACCCCAAAAAAACTTCCAGGAAGAGAGTCTTCTACCTGAAGTCCAATGACACACTGGCCAGCCTTCATCTTCTCTTCATCAAAATGTCTCTGCTGCTTATCTGCATATTTCACACCAATGTCAATGTTTGTTTCCATGCCTTTTGTCTTTGCCTGTAGGAAAAAGAAAGAAAAATGTTATAGTTGCAAAATATTAGCCGTCAATAATATTTTAGATAGGTTTAATAAAAAAATTTAAATAAATAAATAAAATCAACCAAATGTCATAATTTTACTCAAAGAAATATTTTTTATTTCTTTGAATTAGCCCTTTAAAGGGGTGGTTCGGGATTTTTGACATCGGACCTCATTTTTAGGTCAGCCTGGTTGTTATTCATCAGTGGAGACATATTTTTTTTTTAATTATCCAGTCCTTATATTTGGATAGTTGGCCGATGCTAGGCTAGCGCGAGTCAATGGGTATATGTTAGCCAGCCATTAAAAACCGTTTTACCCACTCCACAGTGCACCAAACGCAAATCAATTATAACACTAGACTATCGATGCAAATGTCCGTTGAGAGAATAATGTTAGAAATCAAACTTACCTTTCATCTCAATGATCCTAAAGGAACTAGTTTCTCAGCCGCTGCGGAATTTTACTTTGCTCCGGTTAGTAATGATCAGTGTGCCAGCGGCAGGTAAATACACTTGCGTCATGTGTGGACCGGCTCACTCGGTTGCCTAGGTAATCAATATCACTCCGCTGCTGCTGTCGACAAGGCTTATGATTACAGGGAACAAATTATAACTAATGCAATGTGATGAAAGGTAAGTTTGATTTCTAACATTATTCTATCAACGGACATTTGCATCGATAGTCTAGTGTTATAATTGATTTGCGTTTGGTGCACTGTGGAGCGGGTAAAACGGTTTTTAATCGCTGGCTAACATATACCCATTGACTCGTGCTAGCCTAGCATCGGCTATCTATCCAAATATAAAGACTGGATCATTTTTTTTTTTAAATGTCTCCACTGATGAATAACAACCAGGCTGACTTAAAAATGAGGTCCGATGTCAAAAATCCCGAACCACCCCTTTAAAGAATATTCAACATAAGACTCAAGTTTAGCATAACTGAAGGACTCGCAGACGTACCATACTGGCCAAAGCGAGAAGTGTAGTCTGGACTTGCGTCATGTTCCCGTTTTCGAAAAGATCATTGGCTTCAAAGATGTCATTGGGCTTCAGCCCGTAGGCTAGAATGGCTTTGATGAAATTCCCAAGGTTCTCTAGCTGAGGGAACAATGACAACAGTAAGGCTGTGTTTCTCCGTAACATCATTGGTTACCTCATTTTCAGATAAAAGAGTTAGTTGTTGGTGGATGAGTCGAAGAGTGCATGAATGGGTCCATTTATTCTTACAGCATATAAGGAGTTCTGATACTTCAGAGTTTTTAATGCTGAGGGGCATCTGCAGTTGTTAAAAGCTTCTGCTTCGTGCATCTTTCTCAGCTGCATTGTATTGTAAGCATTGGAAGGAAAGAAACCACTTCTTGCTTCTTAAAGGAGCTGATCTGGATGAAAACAAATAACTTAGGAGTCTCTGAAATATTTACCTTATGCCAGTTTAACTGTGAATGGTTTATTTTCTTTATTGATCCAGGTTGAAGCTTGTTTATCAATCTGAAAAGAATAAAAAAGGGAGTGATTTCAAATCTGTTTTCTAAGCATCACAAATATAAGCATGATCTATGGACACAGTAAAGTGAAGTATGTAATTTCGGTTTTTCTAGCATCACCAAATGGAATTGCAAAAATAATGATTGTTTCCATGCAGGTTTTCTGCCATTAGTTGAGTCAGTGGCTTTATATCAAGCCAAGATGCTCAAACAAGCAATGTTTTAATAGTGTCATGAATAGTCTCTTAGCCTAGCACAGCTGGTGTTTAGCTGTTCAGACAAGTGGTCTCCCAGTCTGACCAGCTGAAATGTGCCCAAACCCACCAACAGACCAGCCTGGGAGAAAATCTAAGGCCAACAAACTAGCTTAGAATGGTTAAAACTGTTTTTGTTTTCAGCAGGGAAACCTTGCCCACATGGCCAAGACGTATGTTTATGTTTACCAACTTACTCGCACAGTATGACGCCATCCTTGAGCCCTTTCTGAAAGCTGTCTCCGATCGGCATGCCAGTCACCTCCTCGATCCAGAAACGAAGCTCCTCCTCCTTCTGTTGGTCATATTTCTGTGCGATCTGTGAGAAGAAACAACCCATTGAGTGAGTCAGCCAACACGCATCAGTCATTTATGAGTCAAACCGGCTCTGCAGGATCATAGTTATGGGTCCTAGACAATCTTCCTTTAGATTCGACAGTAACGTATCAGCATACATGCTTATCTCAAATATCATGTCAATATAAACATTGCTGATCCTCACACAGAACATGTTTGACTTCAAAACTCACCAAAACAACAGTCTGAAACATTTAAAAGGCCTGTTTGACTTTTAAAAGTTGCATTAGAGCTAATGGAAAATCATCAAATGCAGCCTAATTAAATTAGATTGCCTATAAAAACTATTTTCTGGCTCTGTTTGGCTTTCTCCTTTGTGAATAGAATGGCATTCAAAGCCTGTGATGCAACACCGACATGCGACTATGCAAACAACAGAGCATTAAATTCCGACAAAGAGTCACAGTGTGAATCAATTCTGGCTGTTTCGCTCTTTCTCAGGATGTTTCTGACTGTAATAAAATAGCACCGTTTAACATTGAATAATGTGCTCCGAACAGATAGCTATTACCAACAGCAGATCTTTACCAAATGCATGAATGAAATGTGAGATGGCTTCATTTGCTCCTTCAATGAATGTTTAGTCTGTTTATTGGCCTGTAGGCGAAGAAGTAAATCTTAGAAATATAATATTACACTGATTTGAGGCATCAAGTATGAGTAAAAGTAAAAGTTAAATATAACTTAGAAAGCACTTCTCATTAATACAGACTCTCAGAGTATGTTTTCTTCTTCATGAGCTAACTATTAATTCAGCTTCAAGTGAAACCCTTCAAAAATTATTTACTTTTTTTATGTAAATAAAAGGATATTAAATAATTCAATTTCAACACTGCAAGTCCAAACCTATTTAAAGTAGCTATTAATACAAGGTCCAGGAAATGGCTTCGATCACAGAGGCTCCATTTCAAGTTCAGCATTCAGGGTCAGACTGTACAAAGACAAAGCTACATGTGGCTATCAAGACAGATCTCGAGAGAGAGAGGGACAAAGGAACATACAGAGAAACGGGGGAGAAGATATTCTCAACAGGAGGCATTCAGGACAGACGCTTCTGTAGATGTCTCTTTCCCGCCAAAACATGATAAGAGCTTTCCTCATGGCCTTCTATCTGCCATCTCAAAACTTATTGACAAACACAGTCCTGAAGAAATTTTATTTATTTATTTTTTTTGGAGTTACTTATGCACACCAAGGCTGCATTATTTGAGCAATCACTGTGAAATATTAGTACACTTTAAAATAATTGTTTTTCTGGGTTAATAATTTTTAAAATGTAATTTATTCCAATGATGGCAAAGCTGAATTTTCAGCAGTCAGTACTCCAGTTTTCAGTGTCACACAACACTTCAGAAATCATTATAAATGCTGCTTTGCTGCTCAAGAAACATTTATTGTTAGCATCAGTGTTGAATGATCTATAGAAAGTTAAAAAAAACAGCATTTCTTTGAAATAGATTATTATTATTATTTATTTATTTTTTGTTAAAAATTATTTTTTTTATCTATTTTGGTCAATTTAATGCATCCTTGCAAAATAAAATATTAATTTCTTAAAAAAAAAAAATACTGAACCCAATTATTCAACTAAATAATATAAATATCAGCAAGTTATTTTTAACTTTCAAATTAGGTAAAACTAGCCCCTTAGGGTAAGAAAATACTATGGAATTCTTGAAGTACCATTTAAACACTATGATATATGAATACACTAATTTAAAATCAAAGTATATATGAAATACGTCTCAGACTGTACTGAGTTCATACTAAAATCACTTTGGTATATTGGCAAATCAATAACCAACATATTACCTGAGCTACTATATCCACATAGGTTACTTTATGCCAACAACATTTGTGCCTATTTTTATTTCTCCTAGGGAAATTGAAGATATAGCTTGGCTCCATAAACTTCCATAGAAGTTCTCTCAGCAGGCTGAAGATCAAGCAGACATCCTCCCACACTGCAGGCCATTAGTCAGAATATGAGACATCTAGGAAAAAAATGGCATGTGGGGTGTGTGGCAGTTCCCTTGTGCAATTTGAGGTCACCCGAGATGACTTTTCTCCTATAATGACAGACAAAAAGCTAAACCGTACACAGTTTCTCATCTTTGAAGAATTGCAGCACTTTTGGCATGTTCCAAATAGTTCAAAAGAGCACTGGATGTTTTCAGATGTAGTGGGAGACAAAGAATGTTATATCTCTGATATAATGATCCATTGACTGGGGTGATTTATATTAGACATGAATCAGAAAAAAGAACAGAGGAACTCCACGGAGAAACTGAGCAAAGATTGGAGAACCATGTGTCTGTCTTGTCTTTCCTTCCAGTCCACTGGGAAACCAGCCAGTGGTAGAAAAAAGAGAGAGAAAAATGTGATCCTTGATGAAGATGTTAGAGGCATCTGCAGAAGAAGAACATTCTGGAAGGTTGTGGGCTGATCCCGCTGGAGACCAACCTCTAGCTCTCCTCCCCCAATCTTAATTCTAGGAGCATACTGATGACAGCACAAAAACCGAGCAAACACTGGACTAAAAAAAGGTCAGGGAGTGAAAAGACTCGCAACACAACACGATCAATTCGACAAACTGGTGACAATGGAACAGGAGAGGGAAATCCTTCTCATCTTGGGTTTAGGCTAAAAAACTGTTTAGCAACATGGACATGAATCTAAAATCCAACAAAGTCCTATTTGTTTAACAAAATTAGTATTAGTAAAAGAGTTCTAGAAGTAAAAGAATTAATGATTCAGAGGTGTGCATAATTTACGGTGGCATCATAAAAGCTAACTTAGCAAAAATAAACTTGTTAAACAAATGAATGTTCTTACTTGACCTTCTTCTCTGACTAATATTGGGTACTATGCAAGTGTGCCTATTTAATCACGTGCAAGTAACTAGTCCAGCCAGTAATAGGCAATATATAACCATGCGCTCTGGAAATACCCAGCAGACAATGAGGAAAGATTTGCTCTTCTATACCTGCAAAATCAATTTGTTTTTTTCACATCTGAAAGGGAACTCTTTAAGCCACAAATTGATAGAAAATTCTCCTGAAAAACAGTAGTAATCAGATGTTTATATATTGTTTCGCAACCACAATGCTAGTACATTGCTAGCTGATAGCTAGGCTGTACTGGATGTTTGCAACAAGGTGACTCTTTGAGTATTCTGCTTGTTCGATACGATGTTGCTAGGGTTTCTGAGTGGTTGCTAGGTGGCTACTTACTCCCTTCATTCAAGCAAAGCCATCCTAACTAATTTCTTTTCCATTTTATTAAGAAAATGTACGTAATATTCGGAACCGCAATTCTAGAATATTGCTAAATGATTACTAAGGCATTGCTAGGGTGTTGACAGGTGGCTACTTACTAGCTTTATTCAAACAAGCCCATCCTAACTTTATTGTTTAACTTTTTATTAAGAAAATGTGTGTAATATCTGAAACCACAATTCTAGGGCATTTCTGGATGTTCAGGATGTTTTGATTGATTGCAAGGATATTGCTAGGTAGTTACTAGGGTGTTCTGAGAGGTTACTAGGTGGTCAAAAGAGCCCATCCTAACTTGATTTTGTTAATAAAATGTGTTATTTTTGGAATAGCAATTGTCCAGCATTGTTTGGTGGTTGATGGTAATTGCTAGGGTGTTCAGATTAGTCCGAAAACTTTTCCACCAGACTAACATCACCATCTCTCAGTATAAGAAATAATAATAATCATTGTTGACTTAATCTGTTCACAGACAACTTTTGGCTAAAAGGGATTTCAAACCTTCAATAAACGTTGATATCTTTTTAAACAAGAGTCTATAAAAAGCCTTGTCTATGTTTACACTGTTGTAAAATCCTGCTGAACAATAGACCCAATTGCCTCATGAAAACACTTTCCTGTTTCTCCTAAAATGGCATCATGGGGTTAACAACCGTGGCCACACTTCGCAGAGCCTTAACCAAACCTGGAAAATATTGCTGATCAGCACATTGCGGGGGTATGTTACACTCCCTCACTGCACATCAGGAGTCACAGTATGGCAGTTAAAAGTGCTTTTACGCTGAGAATCAACATGGAATGCAGCAGTAGAGAGTAACGGATCAAAGCCCTAAGGTTAACCTGATCTGGTTTTACCCAAGAACCACCGAGACCTCCCTGTTCTGAACCTTGTCCTGTCCCAGGACACAAGGGCTTGAGCTGTGAGAGCCAAGAATAATATGGATTTATTAGAGTCTGAAAAAGATTTTCCCAGGCCTGAGAGAATCAAGGTGTCATCCAATAATTTCAGGGGGAATTCCTGCATATTTAACTTCATGTTCAAAGTTCTGACCATGGAGCATTTTTGGAAGCAACATACAAGAGAATGTATTTTACTAGGGGAGAGCAGGGGCGAAAGTACCATTTTTCAGAAAAACATCATTTTAAAAGATAATGTTGTAGACAGAGATATATTTCTGCTGTGGTCAGTAACTCATAAGTCTGGTCTATCAATACCAGGTGGTATTTTGTAGAAATGTAGAAAGGCTTCAGTATAATTTCAATTTGAACATAAGTTGCACATTGTTACTTTTGACCCCATCGGTTGGGACGAAAGTAACACACAGGTGGGTTAAAAGTAACACAACAATATAAGCTAGATTTATTTTCTGTTACTCTTATTTTTATGAAGTATACCTGACTATGACCTTGTAAATATGTAACTGCAAACATATTCGGTCTTTTATTTTTGTAAAAAAAATTATTAAATTACATATTTATATTTATATTTTTATTTTAAATTTAAGTTTCATCAAATGTCTCAAAACCAGACTGTACAAACTTTATTTTTTTATTTTTTATTTTTTTATTTCAGTGTATTTTTATAAAACATTTTTTCAACAGAATGAACAATATAATAATTAAATTACATTGGCATAATATAAATTCTAAACATAATGTAACAGTAGGCCTATTCATGTTTCCATCCAGTTGTTTTTATGCATAAATTCAAAATGTGCATTAAAACATCTGGAAACACTGCAAATTCATAGCTGGAGGTGTAAAAGCTAAGGTATGGCTAAAACCTAAATATAACTAAGGTAAATGCGAGGTAGGAGCTGCCCAGATGTTCCTCTATGTCCAGAAACGCTCTCTCATAAACATCTGGATAAAACCAGACCACTGTTTGTCTTTCTGACCCTCACTCAGACATATTCTTTTGGTATAATATGACATAAACATTTTAATAAATGATGCAAGAGACAGAAATTCACAGAATAGCATGTACCGGAACAAAATAAATACTTCTTGTCACTGTAGCGGGACAAAAGTAACAACTGTTACTTTCGTCCCGACAGGAACTCCTGGCATTTAAACCTGATTTACTTTTATACTAAAAAACTTTGATAATGCAAACTTTAGGATGTGTTAAAGCACTAAATAACCTGTAGATTGATCATTACTGTGACACATGAAACAAAAAAAACAACACAACTAATTTAAAAAAAATTACCGCTTCAGTAATTTACTTTTTGTACTCGAAAACAGTTTTACCGACCTAACTGCGGGAAATGATGAGGAAATCACGTGGTATTTCTCAGCTCCATCAAGGATTGAATGCTGAATATACCGTCATAGCTGGGAATGCAAATGCAGTAATAGGCTCTGAGAAAATCGCTTTGTTACTTTCGCCCCGCGTTACTTTCGCCCCGGTTCTCCCCTACTAAACAGAGCTACCGAATCTCCAATGGCTTCCAAAAGCTCTCCTCCAGTAATTTATGTCTGGGGAAAACAACATGGCAAAAACAACTGATATGATTAATATAATGTAACAAGAATGGTTACGATAAAAATAGGTTGCTAACTGACACCTCTTCCATGTGTAAAAATAAACCAGCCTGAACAATATCATCACTGTGCTGGACTTGAACAGAGGATGATGCTTTGGCAATAAGCCCGTAATGAACGGACCCTTGTGTCTGCTATTACATAACCAGAGAGGGTCATTAATTTGATTGGGAAAACATCCTTTCCCATTATGTTATTTGTGAGTTTTATTTTAAGGAATAATTCTATTTGACAAGGTGATTCGTTTACATTTACAGGCTGGAGATACTGGGAAACTAATGTTTCTATCAATGTGAGAGCTTTGACTTCCCACATTTCCAAAGTTCAGCCTGCAGGAAAACAAAGGCAGAAAACAGCTCTCGGCTTTCAGCAGAGCAAAAGTACTGGTGAAACTCAAGAAACGAGACAAACAAGTCCTTGGAAAGCACATTACCTATAAAAGGTTAGAGACAAACACAGTTAAGAACGTTCTCATAAGTTAATACTGATTGAAAAGTAGGTATTTCTCATATGAATAGAATAAAAAAACAGCTTATAGCGTTTGTATTATTAATCCAGTCATTAACATCCCTGCACAATATAAAAACACTAGATTTTATGTTTTTATATATATCCCTGCAGAATAACACTGCCTGCATTCCTCATGTCTGATAAGGTCGAGCTGCTATTGTTTCACAAGGAAAAACCAAGTGCTTCACCTAAACCCTTGCACACACTGCAAAACAAGAAATTAATTAGATAATCCTGCAAAAATGTATCAAGGTTGAATATTAAGTAAAGATCCTCACATGACACTGAAGACGGAAGTTACGGGGAAAAGTGGATTTTAAAATAACAGTTATTTCAATTTTAAATAGTTGGTGATATAACTGTTTTCTGTATTCAAATAAATGCAGCCTTGATGAGAATAAGGGACATCTTCAAAAATCTTACTGACCTCAAACTGAAAGCATGCAAAATAGCAAACACTTTTCTTGCAGCCTTTCAGTGTCCAGCCAGATAAAACGGAAAATAAGTCATGGATTAGGAGGGTAAAAGGTGTAATGAAACTAGTCCCTAGAACTACTATCCACTAGCAAGTAATCAGAATCACTATTGTATTTATAGCCGCATAAATAAATCATAAAATATAGCATAAATAACTCAAATTCCACCATCACTTATTCATGATTTACTTAAGTCTTTCCAAACCTGTATGATTTTCTTTCTGCTATAGTCCTTTGAAAGTGCATGATGACTGAGAATGTCTAGCTCCAAAACAAAACAAGAAAGCATCATAAAACTATCATTCAACCGGTGGTGTAGTGCACTTTTTTATCAGTCGGCATTGTGTATATACCCACTTCTAAATCCCCTCTGATGCACATGATCATCAGTAGTGTCCTACATTAGCCAAAATCACGACAGTCCAGCACATGAGTAGCTAATCCAACTGCATGTGAGTAAATGCAAATATTCCCTAAAGACATCCAGTTAAGACATTGATGCGGTCAGGACCGAGGCGTAAATGCTCTCCTGCAGTGTAAGTTTTAATTATACATGAAGCCTGAGGGCACTCTGGTGCAGAAAGTCCAAAACTGACTCATAGAAAGTAATAATTTATGACGTGCCAGGAAACCCTTAATATGGATAAAGACATCCAGCTATCGCAGCCAAAGCCAAAGCGTAGCTAATCTGAATAAAAAGAAACATTTCAACTGATGAAACATGAAGACAATAAACACAAAACTGTTACAATATATGGTTTATGTGTGTTTTTCAAGTCATCTCCAGGTAATTAAAAGCATCTGAACACTGCAGTGCTAATTGACCGCATTTATTACAATTGGCTATAGAAACTATAAAATATATCTTCTGCCTTATTCTGTGATAAAAATGGGTGGAAAAGTGTTTGTATATAAACAAATCATAAAATTGTCATGAGGAAAATATAGGAAAAAATTATAGGCCTAATACAAATTATTGTTTATTGTCCAGCAGTGTATTTAAACAGATCGAGAGAATTCAAAGAGAAAATAACAACAACAATATTTCTGTCCCCCACACATCTGAAATGATGACTACACTCGTGAGTCATGGCTCGAAATTACCCTTTCCCTGTCAATGTAAGTCATGGGAGAAACAGCCAGACACAGGAGTAGAGCTGCAGGATAAATTAAGTATCACAATTTTTGTTTGTTTCAAATAGATTATGATTTTCCTCCGATTCTGAACAGAAAACTTATTTATTTTTTTAATTATCTATTGCAAAATCTGCACCTCTCTACTATAGCAAATATTAATTTTTAAGATGATCCTTACTCCATGAAGTCAAGCAGCAGAAGTTAAGTGACTGTGCAAATACTACTGACACATTTTGGGGTGAACTAAATATGCAAAACTAGTCTTATCACGGTTAATAACACAGGGTGTTGAACCTTTTCTGGGCTACTTAATAAAAAAAATGGGGGCATTGAGTTAAGAGTATACTCACTTCTCAAGGCTCACAACACAACTCTACATACTGTATGTTCTGTCTTCAGAAGCAATACAATGAAATTATGTGAGAAAAAAACTATTTTTCCTTGGCACCATCATAACGGTTCCTGAGATAAGCAGTGATTCATGCATGAATCATTCTTATGAGATGAATCAGTTCATCCAGTTTAACAAAACTAGTCAGATTAACCAAATTTGATTCTGGATTCAAATCACTAAATGGATGGATGCTGCAGTTGGCAGCTCACTGGAGAAGAAAATAATGACTTAAATTTCTAATTCCATGGTTTCAAAGACACTGCACAAAAGTTATATAGACAACCTTTTTGGTGTTTGCATCCACTGTAAAGCTTGAAAGCTCCAGCTTCATTGCAAATGCAATGAGTGACCAGTATTTCTCCATTTGTGCTCATAAAAAAAAAGGATGAGGATAAGTAAATAATCCCACAATTTTCTTTTCAGGGTGAAATATTTCCTGTAAAGCTTCTGGCTAAATAAGCAACATTCATTCATTGAGCTAAATAGGTCATTATTGCAATACACCCTTTGAGAGATCAAAGCCAGTAGTTGAACTCTTCTGAATGAAACAGGATTGTCACAGCTGTTCCAGCACATTTTAGAAATGCTTAAAATTCCAAGATGAAATCCTTACTTCTGAAGAGGTTAGATGAAAGACAGAAACCAACCAGGATTGTTCGGGCATGAAAAACAGTTTAATTTACCTGCTGATGAGCTGAGAACTAAGATTACTTAAGTCAAAAATAGCTCTTCAGCACTGATGATGTCATGCTTAATACATTTGAAAGTGTGTGTGTGTGTGTGTGTTGGGGGGGGGGGGGTCGTCATTCTTTAAGTTGATTCATTGGCTTTACTTATTTTTATTGCATGCAACATCCTGTCTGATCATTTTGAGGCATAACATCACTACTAAGATATATATACATATATGGCAGTCATAAAAAAAAAAAAACATGGAAATTATCTCGGCCAGAGTCACTTCTTAACTCTGGACAATCATAGATCAATTTGAGGATCAATTTTACTCTATCATATAAAATATGATTTTTATATCATACACTTTTTTTAAACATGGGGATGCTAACTTTGAGTAATTGTCTATTTAACCAAATAAATACTAAACAAAAGACAATCTATATCATAACTTACTTAAATATTGTTATTATTATTGGAATTTTTATTATTATTATTATTATTATTAATGTGCTTTTTAATTCAAATTCACTTGGATTCAACCACCAATTAAAGACTCGTGTAACTGTTAAAGCTTTAATGAAATGGCCATGGCCATGTTTAAGTCTTACATAATAACATAGGTAAAATAGCAATTAAAAAATAAAAGAAATGTATACATTTTAAACCAAACCATATTAATACCAAACTAACACAGTAATCCTGCAGAATAAACTACTCTTTAAAAGTAAAGTAATACACACAAGTAGCCTATCTGTTCCCATCAAAACTGATAATCTAAACATATATGCTAAAAAATGTATAACATAAATATATGAATATATTTGAAACAAAGAAATAAATAAATTAAGTTTAGTTTACTTTATTTAGTTTACCTTGTTTTTAACCTCCGCAGATAATCCGTAGGCTGGTCCCTTGTTAAACTGGGTCATGATTCACGTTTTGAAATTTCTCTTAAATTCAATGAGCTGACCAACAGGGAATGAGTGAAGTAAAGTCCTACAGCTGCAGTAAAATCACAGTACAGATAAATCGGCGCTCCGCGTGCATGAATAATCCTCGTGCACAGTGACTTTACACGAAACAACAAAGACTCTCGCGCAAAAACTTCTCGCTTCTATCGCGGATTTGAGGTGGAGCTAAATGACTAACGCGCAGCTAGAGCCAATCAGAAGCCTCTCTTCTGCATATTAAACCGTCCATTGTTTCTCTGGCTGTACTAGGTGCCACAGTCGAAAGTAATACAGTAGATCACCTGGCAAAACTATTGACCGAGTTTCAGATTACTGGAAACCGTGGCTTATCTCTACAGCTGTATGGTGTAATAATCCTTTCATTCTCTGTTTTTTTTTTTCAATTCTTTGTTTGCTAGCGGCAACAAAAGAATAAGCATTTCACTGTTAACTTTTATTTTATTTTCTTATTATTACAAACATTATTACTCAACAGATCAGAATGAGGTGTATTCAAATATTAATATATTAAACTAAACTACAAATGATAAATTATATTAGCAATTATATAATAATTATTAATAATAATCGGAACAATAAATAGTGATTAATTTAAAAACTACATATATATATATGTGTGTGTGTGTGTGTGTGTGTGTGTGTGTGTGTGTGTGTGCCTGAGTGAGAGAGAGATTAAATTAATAATTAAATTATATATATATATATGTATGTATGTATATATATATATACATTACTATACACTAATGGTCTGCTAAAATTATATAATTAGCCAATAATTGCTAGTGTTACTAATGGCCCAAACTAACATTAACCATGGTGGCAAGTCACTTTATGTAGCATATTGAGCAATAATAATAAAAAATAAAGAAACAGAAGCTAACCAAAAGTGCATAAAGACTGCATAATACAGAATAAAAAAACAAATAAGACAACACCTTTATGATGATAGTAACTATGGTATGGTAAAATGCCAGTAACCACAATTTATCAGTAGAAATCAATCAATCAACAATGTCTATCATAAAACACACAACACAGGCTAAGTGTACGGATCCAGTTTGTGTTTCATGTTCTGTATTGTCAAGTAGCTTTAAATGACCAGTTGATGCTTTGAGTGTGATGTGCAGGGTGGGGCTCTGATGTCAGGGTTATTTTTGTCTGAAAGGTTGAAGTGAAAACAAAATGAGGAAAAAAACAACTATCATGGAGGTGGTTTGTCTGAGGAGATCAGTATCTCTTGCTGTCACTCAACCTGTGCAGCGTGAACAAGGAAACTACTCCATTAAGACTTTTTCTCTAAGGTTGATTTTGTTTCTAATAACATAGATACAAAGAAAATGCCAGAATGTTTTGAGCTTCACTTCGTGATTTATCTGACAACATGACCTTTTTGATCAGAGGCCTTTAGGCCCTTTGTCGGCTAAAAATCAAATGCAACATTAAATATAAGAATGAAATTGAATGTATTCTGCCAGGTCGACTAGGAAATATATTGACTATATTGATGAAGGTATCAGCCAGTGAGAGATTAAACAATGAATTGTTTCCAGATAAGACTCTAGAGAATTTATGACTGGAGATATAACTGAGGTCAGTAAGCAAGTTTAATATTTAACAGTTTTTATGATTATTTCAGACTCAATATGGATTCTTTCTAGATTTACACTCATTTAGTCTTTACGGGTTCTCATGCGGAATCACACTTGCTGTTAGTGTTTGGTCTTTACCTCGTCCCCTCCCAAAAAACCACCTAACCAGTGCCTAATCAGTTCTACTTAAAAAATATTCTATTCATTTTTCTTCACTAGAGTTTAATAAAGACTTTAAGTTCCATAAATGGTCACCTTTTCACTTCAAAAGACGATAACTGATGGACTGGAGTGGTTTGGATTTCTTGTAGATTATTGCAAGACTGTTGCAATCTATGCTCATGATAACCAAATTACACATGACATCACATACCTTCCAGACATGTCTGATGGGATCATCCACTTGCAGCTGTTCAGAAAGTGGATGAACTTTATGCTGAAAAGTAAAGTTACCAATATGAATTTGCTCTGGGAGACAAAAGAATCCATCAGGTTAAGTTCTACCTCATGCTACAGGTATTAGAGTACTTGAACCACATACCAGCACAGAAAGACAATGAAGTAGCACTCAAATGGAAAATATTTCATAGGAATGCTGAGGAAAAATGCATTCACACGTAAGAATGAGGTGTCAAAATCTAAATTAAAAAAAGTCTTCCATTTAACTGACTGATAATATAACCTTGAAATGGACAAACCTGTGATCAAAAGACAAATATTGTTTAGCATGCAGTGGTGCGTGTGTATAAACTTTGCTCACTTTAATTTTGTTGACTTTCAGAGGCGTAAAAGATAGAGCAGGTGTGTAGAACAGGACATTTCATCAGCCTATCATGACCGTCTGGCTTAAAAAAACAAAACTCTGAGATAGTTGTCATAGCTGTGTACTTAGCACGTCAGTAACTGCATAGGAATGAATCGAATGTGAATATGAAATCATAAAGACATGAAAAGTCTACAGAAAGGGATTTCTCTTCACACCAGTCTCCCTAAGTAGATGGCCTTCGGGTATTTGTCTTTCAGTGATGCCCACTGCACAAACAAGCAGTCAGAAAAGTAGTAGAGGATCTTCCCGGATAGAGACAGTGTCTCCACACGACAGATGCTTTCCACATAGATGATCAAGACTCTTTTTAGTCCCAGGACGCCCAGGAGCAGCCCAGTGGCACACAGTGGGACACACGTCCCTGGACCATTACACAGCAACTGAAACACAAACACACACTTGCTTAAAAATATAAGCAAAAACATCACTTTATATTTAAATATTCAATTAATGAACAACTAACAGTGAACATTTCTTGTATATATATATATATATATATATATATATATATATATAATATAATATATAATATATATATATATTACTAAGACACACCAGCAGAAAGAAGCCAGCATAAAGTACAGAGTCCTCTGAGTTGGAGAAATATGAGCTTTCTGGTTCAAAACTGGAGACAGTGAGCGGCACAGGAAGGTGGTCAGACTTCGGTGGAGACGAGCCATGGGGTCTGGAGAAATCATCTTACCCCGACTGCTCAGACTTATTAACATTGGAAAAATCCAGCCTCTGTCTGCTCAGAGCTGAAACCGATATGTGGCAGGAACCGAGGACAACGACTAACTTGAGAACATCAGAGGTTACGGACGTTTCCACTCACATATGCTTCAGTTAATTTCTGTCTGCTTCAAGGCCCACCGGTGCTCGGATTTAGATTATTGCCAGTTTCCAAACAGTTTAAGACACCCCATTTCCCATCCTGCACCTGGAGGCAGATAAGCGATGAGGATGGGCAGGGATAGAGCACCAGGTGGGCGATCTGTCTCGGCCTGTATTTACATTTCACACGCACCTGTGAGTTCACTTCGGGGAATGACATCACTGTCACCCAACAGAGAGACGCTGACTTCAGCTCTGAAGGCTGCTAGATTGTGTACAGAGATTGGCGAGCGTTTGCTATGGGCACAGGCCAAGCTGTCAGAGCACTATTTGAGTCTGTCATCAGAGTGGTGCAAATTTAAATGGCCATTGTGTGAAACTTCAACACGACATAAATCAAGCATTCGAAAAACACAATTTTCGGATCAGCGGGGTTCTGAATGTGCATCAAAGAAAACCGCTTGTTTTTCTCAAACCTCTTTTTGATAAAGATAGTGAAAACTGGATATGAGGCGCTCTCTTTTTTAGCCTCTTCTGCATTTTCTCAAACACTTGGCATTAGCAATCATAAAAACTAAAACACATCAGCTAAATACTGTTCCACCAAGCTTGTCTTCATTAAAAGAGAGTTTCAGTTGTTTCTGTGATGTACTGAAATATAATTACAAGCACTTCATACGTTTCAAAGGCTTTTATCGACAATTACATGACATTTATGCAAAGAGTCAGTATTTGCAGTGTTCGCCCTTCTTTTTCAGGACCTCTGCAATTCGACTGGGCATGCCCTCAATCAACTTTTGGGCCAAATCCTGACTGATAGCAACCCATTCTTTCATAATCACTTCTTGGAGTTTGTCAGAATTAGTGGGTTTTTGTTTGTCCACCCGCCTCTTGAGGATTGACCACAAGTTCTCAATGGGATTAAGATCTGGGGAGTTTCCAGGCCATGAACCCAAAATTTCAACATTCTGGTCCCCGAGCCACTTAGTTATCACTTTTGCCTTATGGCACGGTGCTCCATCGTGCTGGAAAATGCATTGTTCTTCACCAAACTGTTGTTGGATTGTTGGAAGAAGTTGCTGTTGGAGGGTGTTTTGGTACCATTCTTTATTCATGGCTGTGTTTTTGGGCAGAATTGTGAGTGAGCCCACTCCCTTGGATGAGAAGCAACCCCACACATGAATGGTGTCAGGATGCTTTATTGTTGGCATGACACAGGACTGATGGTAGCGCTCACCTTTTCTTCTCCGGACAAGCCTTTTTCCAGATGCCCCAAACAATCGGAAAGGGGCTTCATCAGAGAATATGACTTTGCCCCAGTCCTCAGGAGTCCATTCACTATACTTTCTGCAGAAGATCAATCTGTCCTGATGTTTTTTTGAAGAGAAGTGGCTTCTTTGCTGCCCTTCTTGACACCAGGCCATCTTCCAAAAGTCTTGGCCTCACTGTGCGTGCAGATGCGCTCACACCTGCCTGCTGCCATTCCTGAGCAAGCTCTGCACTGGTGGCACTCCGAGCCCGCAGCTGAATCCTCTTTAGGAGACGATCCTGGCGCTTGCTGGACTTTCTTGGACGCCCTGAAGCCTTCTTTACAAGAATTGAACCTCTTTCCTTGAAATTCTTGATGATCCTATAAATTGTTGATTTAGGTGCAATCTTAGTAGCCACAATATTCTTGCCTGTGAAGCCATTTTTATGCAACGCAATGATGGCTGCACGCGTTTCTTTGCAGGTCACCATGGTTAACAATGGAAGAACAATGATTTCAAGCATCACTCTCCTTTTAACATGTCAAGTCTGCCGTTCTAACCCAATCAGCCTGACATAATGATCTCCAGCCTTGTGCTCGTCAACATTCTCACCTGAGTTAACAAGACGATTACTGAAATGATCTCAGCAGGTCCTTTAATTACAGCAATGAAATGCAGTGGAAAGGTTTTTTTGGGATTAAGTTAATTTTCATGGCAAAGAAGAACTATGCAATTCATCTGATCACTCTTCATAACATTCTGGAGTATATGCAAATTGCTATTATAAAAAATTAAGCAGCAACTTTTCCAATTTCCAATATTTATGTAATTCTCAAAACTTTTGGCCACGACTGTAGAAAATAGGAAAGAAGCTAACAGACAAGGTTTTGTAATCATTTTCATATGGCATACTGAAACTTCTTTTTCATAACAATAACTTTTTTATACAGTGTCTTTACTAAGCTAAAGAAATTGGTTAAGTACATAACTTAAATAAATTACACGTTTTGTGAGATTTTTTAGGTCTATAAAATATAACCTAAGGTCTAAAATATATCAATACATTTTGAAAATAAATAAATAAAGCATCTTTCAAGGTGTAACATTTGTTATACTTTTTGGATGAACTATTCTAATCTTGTAATTTTTCCTCTCGTTTTCTTTTGCATCACATACAAACATATTACATATTCATATATTTTCTTCTATAGAATCTTTCCAAAGATCAAGGTCTAATATTGATACATTTTAGTATTAATGAAATAAATAATACAATATAAAAGAAATAAAATATAATTAACTGTTATAATTAACAGAACTGTTTGTCCAAAACTTTCCACTGCACACATAAACATGGTGCTCAAGCAAAGTGAATATCTCATCAATATCTGTTGATGGCCAGTGCATGTTAAACTGCTGCTTATTTAAAGACAGTGGGGATTATACACTAATGCTGAAATATTTTAATAAATCAAAGGCCTTATAGAGTCATTGTGCCTGTGATGACATCACTGTGAGACATGTTCGTGTCACAGCTGCACCCACAGGTGAGGACGTGTACAGGTGCTGAGGTGTAATCACTAATGAGGTCATCGAAACTACTAATGATCTCTATTCTGTGAGCCAACTTTATTACCTCACATTATACAGAGCAGCTCCAGATGAGATTAAACTGTTTCCAGACTAAATGACTTCCCTTCTCAGGCTTCAGATGAGTCAGCACAGACCAGACTGCAGGTGTCATGGCTATAAATGACAGACAAGTTCATTCTGAGTTTTGTTAAACATTAACAGAGTAAAAGGTTGGCTATACAGTGTATAAGTAGCAACACAACATAAACACCCAATTTAGTTTTATTTTGCCAGCCTGTGCTTTTTACTGCAAGAATGGCATCATCTTATGTTTTCAACTTTTTATTTACATTTGTATATATATAGTTTGAGTTTGTGACTAGGATTATGCACTGAGGTAAATTTGATATATATATATATATATATATTAATTACAAATATACATTAATTACACATATGTATTACACACACACATGCACACAAAACATTTATTTATTATGTATTATTCTAAAAATTATATAAAACATTGAAATATAATTTATATTATAAATGTGTATTACATTATATATTTTGAGTAAGCTATATAAAATAATGCAAAATTAAATTATATATATTTAAAAATACTGTATGTTAAATATAAATTACATACTGTATATAACACATTTTAGATTATGATAAAATAATAAATAAATACATGCATATATGCTTGCACGTGTTAAATTTCCATTTCATTTGTTTATTTACTTTATATTATTTATAGAATGAAGTTGTTATTTTGATAAACTGTATTGTGTTGTTTATAGCATGCCCTTTTGTATATTATTGCTTATATTACATTTTGCACGTTATCATGGTTTGACATCAGATTTGTGATTAGGATTGCTTGTTTATGAACACTATTTCTCTACATGCAGATCCTAACATTTTCTAACATGCAGATCTTGTTTTATGATCTATCCATCACTAACTATCATGGATGAACATTAGATAAATAAAACACATAGCTTCGTTTGCTTCCAAATAAGGCTAAGATGAAACATATGGAGATGTAGTCGAAAAAGAAAACTCAGGATCAGTGAGGAGTCTCTGTGGAATGTGAAGGGACGTCCAGCACACAAAGGCAGACCCCATTATTTGTTATTGTAAATCGTAACAACCTCCTCCTCCACACACACAAAAGCTATGTAGCACAGATTCTTCAAATTGTTTTCCCGTATTCTTTCGCATTTTGGATTTGAGTCACAGCTAGACTCACTCACGAAACTGAATGCATTTCCCCCACAATCTGATTGCGTAAGGTGAATTTCTGTGCAGAATAGTTTTATCAAGATGTCTCAAAACTAATTTAGTATCAGTTCAAGTGTTAACTTGTCAATGTGAGTCTAAGAGGGAGGAGGCAGCGATACAGAAAAGAAATGTGAGAAACTGTAAATCGCAATATACACTGGGAAATGGGAAGATATACTGTTAATTTTCTGCCATGTTATCCATTATTTTTAAGGACATTTCCATTAACGTGCAAAAATTCAAAATACAGGTAAAACACCTGTAAAAAAATCTATATGGAAAATTGCACCATACATATATATATATATATATATATATATATATATATATATATATATATATATATATATATATAATTTTTATTTATACTATATCTACACTATAACAGCCAATAATGTTTCTGATAGAGGCACAACCTGTTTGTTTACTTTAGAACATTTTTACTGTAACCTAAAAATATATATATTGTGTGTGTGTCTGTGTGATTTAAGCCAAACATGCAAAATATATAAAATCCACAGCATCTTTTTCCTTGCTGATTGGAATTTAATTATTGAAAGATGATCTTGACAAAGACAAAGAAAATTAACGACAGAAATCGTGGCACTCTCAATATAGTAGCTGTATGAATTAAATTTATTTAATATGCTCAAATAAAAAGAAATATGCATAATTTAAGGCAAAGAAGCTAAATATAACATATTTGTGTTATCAGTTTTATTGCTGATTTTAAACATATTATTAAAATAATCTTCAACTGTGCGCACTTTGGTCTAGACTGACGTATAACATGAGATGTAATTACTGAACAGTGGTATTATTGACTGCTCCTCAAGGCATGCAGAATCAGGCCAAGACACTTGGCTTGTGCTGACACATCTGGAGCTCATGAGGACCCGTGACGCACTTATTTCCTTTTATGGCTAAAAGAGGACTGAATCCACCCCCTCTTCACCTCTGGATTTCAGACCTGACCCCCCCATTTCCCCCATCTGCGCTCTGGTATTTGGACACACAGGCCCCAGCCCTACACTGACATGCTCAAGTTTGTTTAAAACAAAGAGCTGACATTTGAGTCATGCTGAAGGACGATCCCTCACCGCGCAGACACAATAGGGGTGCCGGACCCCCTAAAGAAGATCTTAGACATTGTCTGCTGGACTAAAAAGGAAATCCTGCTGTCGCAGTGCAACGGCGGATCAAAGGCCACCTGGTACTTATATTGCAATATCACATTCCAAATGAACAAAAAAAAAAAAAATTATAATTTAAACATGTATTAAATATTGTAACAAATATATGCAGGTGAATCTCACAATATATATATATATATATATATATATGAAATAAAAATAAATGAAAGTTAAATAAAGATATAAAAAGACTCATAAAAATGATACAGAGTAAAATTTTAAAAATTACAAAAATTTAAATGAAAACTAAAAATATAAAGATAAAAGCTAATATATATATATATATATATATATATATATATACACAAGCACACACAAAAATACATTCAGTCTATAAAGATTTTATAATAAAGCAGTACATACATGATTATATAATTAATTTAAATAAATAATTTTCTTAATTATTTCCACTTTATTACTTGAATTTAAGGCAAAATCTAAGTTTAACGAAACTCGTTTAACATGAAACTATAGCGTAAAACAGATATAAGTCAAAAAAAGAAAAAAGGCTCATTAAATGAATTCAGCTGACTGGAAAAGTGGGAAGTGACGTCAGCATGAGGACAGAGGTAAACGCTAATTATAGAGATTAACAGAACACTAGCATGGTCTCTCATCCGTCAGAGATTAGACTGGTTTGTTCTGACCTATGAGCTCTGCTGCTCAAGCACTGCAGCGCCGGCTGCTTAGTCATGCTCCGCCTCCTCTCAGCCGGTTCCCCCGGTAACGCAGAAACCTGATGCTGCTTGGCTCCGCCCCCACAGGGACATGTGAGAGTAGTCAAGCAGCTGGGCCAAGGAGCCAGTCAGGTCTCGCCACATCCTGAGAACAAGACCCCTCGGCTGCTCTGCTCACAACCCTTCATTACACAACCACAGGAGGAGGAGAGAGAGAAAGAGGCCCTGAACGGCAGATCATTCCTGAAAAAGGGCTTAAATGCTGCCCATCCCTCTCTCTTTTCCTAAATCAACCCCGTACCTTACTTCTTTATCTGTCTTTGATAGTTTTCCCAGCGATTCTCTCTCTCTCTTTGTTTCTTGCTGAAGACAAGCAGAGAAACAGCAGGATTAGTGTTTGCTTATACAGCAGACAGTCTTCCAGCAGTAATGCGATAGTCTTATCATCTGCTGAAGGAAAAATACATCTTTATCACCTGCTTAAACATTCCCATGCTGCTGTGTGACAACAACTACTGCTTTTGTGTAAAGCAGGGAGAGTTCACACAAAAAAATCATTTACCCAACCTCAAGTTGTAATAAACCTGTATAACTTTCAAAAGAAGATATTTTCAGTTCTATTTTTTGACTCAATTTTTTTTTTAATGTATTTTATTTCAACTAGTGGCCAAGGCAACATGTTTCATTTTCATTTAGTGCAACTTTACACTGCTGATCATTACGATTTTTATTACTTTTGAATTTATCTGATCAAAAATACAGAAAAAAGCATTAATATTATTAAATATTATAAATATAATTTAAAATAAGAGTGTTCTATTTTAATATACTTTAAAATTCAATTGATTTCTGTGATAAAAGTTGAATTTTCAGCATCATTCCTCCAGTCTTCAGTGTCACATGATCCTTCAAATATGCCAATTCATTATTAATGTTGGAAACAGATTTTGTAGCTTATTATTTAGAACCTGCAACACCTTTTTTGGGATTCTTTGATGAATAAAAAGTAATATATATATATATATATATATATATATATATATTCAAAATATTAATCTTTTCTTACAATATAAATCTGTACTGTCACTTTTTTATCACCTTAACACTGAATAAAAGCATTAATTTCTTTCAAAAATAGAAATAAAAATCCCCAAACTTTTGAATGGCAGTGTATTACAAAAGATTTCTATTTTCTAACATTGCTAATAAATCTGCATATTAGAATGATTTCCGAAGGATCATGTGACACTGAAGACTGGAGTAATGGCTTATAAAAATTCAGCTTTGCCATCATAGGAATAAATTATATTTTAAAGCATATTAAAATAAAAAATAGTTACTTGAAACTGCAATATTATTTTCACAATTCTACTCTTTTTTCTGTATTTTTAATCAAATAAATGCAGCCTCAAAGACCATAAAAAACCTCTTAAGGTGCCATAGAATATATTGATACAATATTTTAAATTGTTCTCTGAGTGTGTATGTGATGTTTTATCTCCAAAACAGCATCAATTGACTTAAAAATTGTACTTCTCTGGCCAAACCTTTAGGAAAACTACAGAATTTGGACTAGATTTTACAGATGATCTGAACTATAAATAATAGAGGGTGGAGATATTTATAAAAAGCTATGTTTTCCAAAACAGTGCACAGGATGTTTAAACTCTCAAGGTTGTGGACCGGGCAGAAGACGCTAAAATGTTAATCTGAAGCACACATTGTTACAGAGATTTACTTTAGAGACACATTAAAGTATGATTAACAATATACATTAATAACACAATCGAATACATTACTTGAGCTGAACAATGACACAGTTGTAGAGCTGCCTATAAATAACTTGAACTTGTTTCATTATTTGCAATATTGACATAGTTATTGAACTTAACTGAAACTGAAACTAAATAATTGAGCTAAATGATAACACTGCTGTCTTTATTGTTCTGTACTGCACACTGTATTAAAGGGCTAGAAAAATAAATGTTTGATGACTTGACTACTTCACATTTTCGAATTCGATAATGCAAACTAATATTCATCACATTCCAAGTATGTTTGCATACTGTATATTTAAATTTCAATAAATTGCTCTTTGTACTCAAAATAGTGCTAGGCTGCCATTAGGCCCTTAGTTTCATAAATATGCTATTTCTGGAGGAGCGTTACAAAACCGCCTGCAGAACAGAGGAAATTAATTTCATAATCATGATGGGGGAATGAATGAGAGGAGAGAAAAGCCTCCATATCCGGCTGAAGCCTAAAGACCAGCGGGACGGACGACATCAGAGCACTGAAGGAACTCAAAACAGAGGAACTCCACGACTGACGCACTACACCACTGTGAGGAATCTGCTGAATAGTGAACTGTGATTAAAAAATAGAGGAAAACATATAATGATTGAGGTAATATCCATCATTTCAAATCCACAGTGCAATGCACACACACACACACACACACACACACACACACACACACACACACACACACAAAAGAAAAATAATAATAATAAAAAATAAAATAAAACAAAGGATCTGCTGCCATCTGCTGGTCAAAGTAAGAGAATTTAACACATTTATGATCACAGAAGAAAGAAAATCATGTGTGTTTGGAATGAGGAAAGAATTGTAATTTTGGGGTGCATTATTCCTTTAATGGTGAACATATATTTTCAGTATAAATCAATCATCTTCTGTCCTGGTTTATATGCCGATGCATGTCGTAAAATACCCAATAATCGTAAAATGAACAGTGTTATTAATACTACAGCAGTGAGAACGACTCCACTCACAACATACAGAAATGCCATCAGATACCAAACTACACCCTATCAAAAGTTTTAAGAATCAAGTCTCAAAACGTTAGTAGTCGGAAAAGAACACATTGATCATTTAAACTACTTTTTAAACTAAAACTGTAATAAATGCTGTATTTTTCAGAATGGAATATCACTACGCGAACAGCTGCTACGGAAAGAAAAGAAAAACACATTTTATATCACTTTCACTCAGAAGTTTAGAAACAACGACCTCTACTGGCTCCTTTTAAAAGTGAAGGAAGCTAATTAGGAGGACGTGTATTTTTATATATATATTTTAAAATATTTTTTAGCTTATTATTTAGATTATCATATATTATATGTATCATTTTATTGATCATTTCAACGTTATTGACTTCTAAAAAAATACAGTTAATTTTTAGCACACTCCAATAGAGGGGCATGTTGTCTCACAATATAGGGTAATTTGTCACATTGGAGCCTTACTCAGTTTTTTTAGTAAAATTTAAATAGTAAACAGTTATGTACCAGTTATGTATAGTAAACACACACACATACACACACAGACACACACACAGAGAGAGAGAGAGAGAGAGAGAGAGAGAGAGAGAGAAATATCAATTAACATAAAAATTATTATTAACATAAAATACAATTAATAAAATAGTTACCCCCGTACATCTGAGAAAACTTAAAAAGAACACTTTAAACACATTCCTTCAAGAAGATAATTATGACAACTAGCATTTATGCTTAAACTAATCTCCCATGATGTGAATTTGAATGGCCTTTCCTGAATTCAGAACTAAACATAAACAACATGTTGCTCAGAATATATCCGATGAATGTGTTTAATTAAAGTTCTCTAATTTTCTATGAGAAGATCTCGTGTTTGTTGTCACATGGAAATGGTCCTCATTTGTTTTGTCTATGGTGCTCCTGTGGAAGTGCTGCACTTACACTCAATTTGCCCACTTGAATGTCTTGTAAACTGGCAGACAGATATTAAATATGACTTAGGCTCATTGTCACAAGCTCATTTGTTATTCCGCCACCTCTCATTGCAAACTTTCTTGCTGAAACACCATGTATTTGTCATGATGAGTGTATATTATATAATACTAATGGCACTTTTTGGCTGCATTATTGTAATCAGATGAGACACTCAAACCTTCAGCTCAGACACAGACCCCATGTGACTGCATTTATATAGAGAACATTTTTAATTATCTGACACTGCATTCAACAGCTGCTCTTAAGATGTTCAGATCTCTCTCTCTCTCTCTCTCTCTCGGTGCGTTCTGGGAGTGTTGGGGTGCATGTGAGGGTGTTCACGAGGAGAGAACGATTGATTTTGTTTTTGTTTTTTACAAAAGACAACCAGCAGTCATCAGTTCTAATGGTGCATATGGTAAAATGTGTGACGTGTTTCAAATAATAATAATATCAGAAAAGCATTTAGTTTCAATGAAAATGAAGACTATAATAAAAAAGTTGAAAATAAAGTATAGGGTAGGGTTATGATAGGGGTATGGAGGGCTTTATTGTCCCAATAGTGTTGCATCCATTTATTTATTTGAATTGAAATTCAAATTTACACTCAATAAGTTAATATTGCATACTGTTTTACAATGTACTACAATACTGAGGTGCAGATAATTGACACTATTTGCAATAAGTAGTAAAATTTTAACTTAGTGTAAATAGAATCTATAGCTATTTGCACTTTGTGTAAATACCATATCACAAAAATGCTGCTATTTGCACTAGCATCTTGCTATTTGCACTTAATGTAAATAGCATCTATCGCTAAGAAAATATGTTATTTTCACTTAGTGCAAATAGCCGCTGCCTTTTATAATAGCCCACTTATTATAGAATTGTGCTATAATAACCCCTATAAATACAACTAAATATATACACTATTAACACTTTAAAAGAGACAGACATGTAGATGTTTTTGAAAGTTGTTTTTTCTGTTTTGGAGGGATGCTGGGGATATTGGCCATAAATAGCACGCATGTCCACACAAGGCCCAGGTTAGTGAAGTGGAAGTTAGGCCGTGTAGTACTTCTACTGCTGGTGAGAGCAACAAGTCAGCTTCTAGGATGTGCAGCCTCAAGCTGGATCACAGAGGAACATCGACAGTGATGGAGTGATTGAAAGTCAGACTGAGAATGTCCATGAAATGGTTGATTCTGATAAAAATCATGGTATTTCTGAACTGGAGGAAGCTATTGTACTGAATGATGATGTAGCTATGGTTAGTGTTGAAAGGGTTTTTAAAGAAAATTCTGAAATGTCTAATTCTGGAAAAATGTGTGATGATGATTCGGGGATGAGAGATGACAATGCTTTCTCTGATATATCTGACATTGGATAACAGTGTGGAAGTGTGGACGATGTGTATAAATTGCAAGCAGTGACGGTTCTACACGGAGGCCTAGGGAAGCCCGTGCCTCTGTAGACATGTCCCTGGCCACCCCTGTGGCCACCCCCATGCTGAAAAATAAAGGTAATATTATTTTACACGCAAGCGCCAAAAGCGGAACTAATGTGATGCAACGTTCTACACGGGTAAATTAGTGCAGCGCACCCAAACACTTAGGAACTTAATCATATTCAGGGATGCAAACATCGCACTTTTCGGCGCCTCCCGTTTTCTTCACATCAGTTTGGGTGACCTGGGTCTGATTATAATTTCTTAAAGTCATCTGAAGCAATTCCATTGCTTAATGTTATGGACAGAAGACTATTTACATCATAAATTAAAGTATACGGAAACCTTGTTTTCCCTCCTCTGCGGATGTCAATCAGGGCCGTGCAGAGACCTTTGTAGGGGCAGGTGCTCAAAGTATAAAAGGGGCACATGGAACAAGGCTTTAAATAGCGCGGTTCAAAATAGCAATACAGCAATATATTGTGATGCATTCCTTGCTGATATGGATGATTATGTATTGATACGGCAGCAAATGCTGTGATGCAGTTTTGAAAAAGAAACAGATTAGAAGAGACAATTTTAAGTTTAAAAGTAAAAAAAAAAAAAAGAAAATCCACCTATTAACTCTGGGATCCCAGCCGGCAAATGACCAACCTTCAACGTTGAAATATGTTTGAAATAAGGTCAGTTGTTGTTTTAACGCTGAAACAACGTTGATACAACGTTTAAAGCTGAACGGTTGAAAAACAGTCTGCCCATGACCAACTTTCAACGTTGAAATATGTTTGAAATAAGGTCAGTTGTTGTTTTAACGCTGAAACAACGTTGATACAACAGTGAATCAACGTTACAATATCAACGTTGATCCATTTTGCAAAATCGAAAGGTAATTCAACGTTGATTCAACCATGGTACCAACATTGTTTCAACCTTCAATCAACGTTGAAATGCCGGCTGGGATTAGAAACTGAAATGTCTTAAATTGTCCCAACCTGATGGCTTTTTCTTCTCTGTACTACATAATAATTAACAGCTGTTATAGTAAAAACTATAGAAAACGCTCGTGCCTCTACATTTTCCTCTTTCTCACCAGCCTCAATCTCCTGGCTTACCTGCTCTCTTTCTGTCACTTGTGCCTCTACATTTCCCTCTTTTTCTTCCTCTATCTTCATCTCCTCATCTTATCTATTACTTTCCACTCTCTGTCCATCTAGGAACAAGGCTCAATTTACTATTTCAGCATTAATCTATTATTTTAACCATCACTACTACTCTTGCACCTAATCAATAAGCCCACCTTAAATATTGATACAAAACATTAAACAACTGATACACTTGAATATAGTGATTAATATTATTATTACTGTTGTAGTTCTTGTTGTCTAAAATTGAACACCTTTGCAATGTTAACAAATAACAGGCTACATTTGTTATTCATCTCCTTGACACTGCACTTTGATGGCAGATCAGGTATATTATTCATTTTATATTGACACTGATATTTGTAAATTTATTTCCAGAGAGATATTGAGTTTACATGCTAAAGTGGTCTTGCTGTCGTAAACACTGTTGCTATGGAGTAGATGGTGGAAAGGAATAAGTGTTTTAAGTAAAGGGACAAATACAAGTGCTGGCATAGCCATCGGATTTGCCAAAGGAATGAATATTGATATTTTAGCTGTCCAAGAAATTGTAAAAGGAAGAATATTGCTGTTAAAAATGGAGAAGAAGAAACACGGGACTCAAACAGTATACTTGGCTCAAAGCATCTAATAATAGGGTTAGCGGAGCTAGATTAGACAGATTTTATATAAGTAAAGAATGGAACAATAAAATAACGGATGTTTCTATTTTTCCCATTGGTTTTTCAGATCACCATTTGATATTGTTTGCTTTGAATATGAAAAGAACTTCAAAACCAAACTATTTTTGGCATTTCCATACTAAACTATTGCAAGATGTTGTATTTTGTGAGAATTTTACATTCTTTTGGAATGAATGGAAGTTGTGAAAATGTGCTTATGTGGTGGGAGGTCGGTAAAACAAACATAAGAACCTTTTGTCAAAATTATAGTTCACATTCTACTTCCATGGTAAAAGCAGTGAAACAAAAACTTCAAAGGGATATACAAGCTTTGAAGAATATTCTTGTGATAAATAATGATGACGGGAGGATAAAAAATTGAACATTTGAATAAAAAGAAAGAACTTGGTTCATTATTACAAGAACAAGTGAAAGGAGCATTAATAAGAGCAAGAATTTGTTCTATTAAAGACATGGATGCTCCTTCCTCATTTTTTCTTTTAATCTTGAAAAGAAAAGTGTTCAGAAAAAGCAAATGCATCATCTTCTGCGGCCCGGCGGGGTCATAACCTCTTACCCCATTGGAAATAAGGAAATTGGCAGTTAATTTCTATACGGATCTGTATGATGTTGAGACTTGTGATCTCGAATGTGTGTCTGATTTGCTGAGAGATCTATCGAAATTGACAAATGAACAGAAGGAATCCTTGGATGGACAGATTACTTTCCAGGAGATCACTGAGGCAATGAGACAGTTATCAAATTGACTATATTTTTGTTCATGGACTATATGGAATTTACTGTTCATGGACTATAAAATAATTTCTAAATGTTTAGCAAATAGGTTGAAACATGTTTTGGAAGTATTAGTTCACAGGGATCAAACATACTGTATTCCTAAAGGGTCAATTGTGGACAATCTTTTTTAGTTAAGAGATGTCATTGATCTTATAATCAAGTCAATAATGTTGACCTGGGTGTGATAAGGTAAAAAAGCTAAAAAAGGTACAAAGATCTCCTTTTAAGAGTACCCCTACAGTGTCAAACTGTTGTACCCCAAAAGGTACAATTTTGACCCCCTTTTTTTCTGTGTGGCCTGGATGAATGTGAAATAATCTGGCCCGAAATTACATCCCAGTCCGGCCCTGGTCATGCTGAATGTTTTTATTGTTTTGTTTTTTAATACAAATCTGTTTTTTTTATGTTTTTATATCACTAAAACTAACCTGCTCTTAAGAGTCGATACATTAATAAATGAACCCAGCGAGGACAACTCATTGGAAAGACGTTTTACCAATATTTCGTGGCACATAATATGTAATGCTTTACACTCAATACAGACTCTGAATTCACATTCAAAACTCAGGTGAAACAGTGGAGCAGGGGGCACCGCATGAGCAAGCAGTGACTCCTCTTGGTCTCTCATCATAATAGAGCTGCAGTAAGAAGAACGATGAGGTCATGCCCCGTCAGCAGCTCTGATTGGACGGCTGGTGACATGAGCCATGACGAAGAAGCCTCTGGAATGCGGTGACCCTGTCAGGTCTCCATCTATGTCCACGCCTGATAAAGATGTCACTCCTCAAATCCATTCAGGGAATGTGATGTCTGCTTTGGCACTAACCTGCCATTCAGGGATGTTGCTTAAGTAGTCCTTCCTTATCTAATCCATTGTGAAACTAAACAAGACATTTCCCTTGAGGCCCAGATAGAATTTGGCTCAAATGAGGGACTCAGAGCCTCCTTCACAGGAAACTGGACAGATTTTAAAGACCAGCGTCTGAAGCACTGTGAGAAAAAGCTGAACGCTGGACAGAAGTGATTTAGGCACGAGCTCTAGAGATTGAGGGACCGCAGAAATGATGTGAACTTCTGATGTGTGGTTATATGGTTTACCGCTCCACACTGTTTTCAATGATTTCACAGATGTGAGGGGTCTTATCAATGCTGGACACCCAGAAATTTCACACCATCTCCATATTTTAGTTCCAATATAGTTTAATTATTATTTTTAGCCTTTAACTAAACAAATACTTATTACAATGGAGTGGTGGCTCCTCCTAATTCTCTCAGGGGGGGCAAATATTTGAGGATAGGTCACCCATTCAATTGATAAATTAACGGCTAGTTAAAGATGTAAAGGGAACTGAACTACTATTAAAATTTTAACTGACATGAGGAATCAATCTCTTGCTCTCCTTATGTTTCTTTATGCGTATTAACACAATTCAGCAGCAAATGAAGACTGACGCCAGGACGTGGTTTTTCAAAAAAAAAACAACAACAACAACAACAAAAAACGTTTTATAAACGTTGCTCTTTCATGTTTTTTTTTGTTCACCTTCTCCGAGAGATGATGCATTTCGGTGACACCTGTAGTTGTCCATACGATGTCCGTCAAGCTCTCACTATGGAACAACTACTTCGCAGCCTATTAGCCTTTTTCTCCGCTTATACCACGCCCTTGAAAATCCTCGTTTATACGACTTCCCGCCCTTTGTAGATACTTGTTTGATGTTTGCATTTGGTCTTGGTTGTCCTAATTCTTTAACTGACAATTTATCCTTATTGCTACGACGAATGAATGGTATTTCTTTCAATGACACGATAGAATTAATCTGCGCTGAGGTAATGTTCGCCGTGATGTCGATCAAGTTCAGATGACAAATGCAAAACTGTCCCTGTCTCTCTGTATTTTTTTTCACATTTGATAAAGATATTAAAGTAGTTTTTCATTTTTTTTCTTGTTGTTAAAATTCAAAATAGTTTTTAAATATTATTGGATGTCACTGTTTCCACCACTCGTTGCACAAGTTAAGGTTACGCACGATGATGAAAGCACGTTAGGGCTAGCCCTCCCGGAACTCATTGAGATTGCATTGCAGTCATAGGCTGCATCCGAAAACTAAAAAATGCTGCCTTCTAAGGATGCATTCCAAGGTAGGAAGACATCAAGGCATGTCCGAATTCAATGTTAGTTTCAGTTCCTGTCTCCTGAGATGCCTTCATCTGGCCGGTTTTTGAAGGCAGCATAGATGTATGCTTCACTGCCTTTGATATCCCACAATCCTGTGCGTTCCATTCTCTGACAGTTCAGCCAAAAATTAAAAATGGCATCTGAAAGTTGCGGTCAGTGGTCATTTTGTCTGTAAATGTATGTTTCTGGTCAATGTTTTCCACTTTTTATGTAATTTCTAGTGAGAAATTAATATTACAGTAATGAAATATCCACTTAATTATCACCAAAGCTCTCTATATTTGGCTGTAGATCATTAAATCATTACGCTGCCTCAGAAGCCTGTCCAAAATCAGTTTCGTGAGGTGCCTTCATGCAAAAACGCTGCCTGCAAAGTCATTGCCTGATACGACAGCGACGCAGCAAGTTACCTGCCTGAGTTTTCGGATGCAGCCAGACAGTTAAAGAAATTGACACAGTGACCCCACTGGATTCAACGGAGACAAGTGAAGTCAATTAGAAGCACACACTTCCTGGGGGTTGGGTGTACTGCGCAGACTCAAACTGAGCTTGATGATGAAGATGTGACGTGAGCAAACTGTTTAACAATAGTAAGTCTGTGCCAAGAGAAATCTGAATCACCCACCGAATCTTGCAGAGACGGCGAGCGTGAACAGGAGCAAATTTTGGTAAGTATTCTATGGGCTTCTCCCTTGACTTTATGCCTCCACGTCCCCCCGATTGCCTCATAGACAGTAAAAGATTGCCTGCGAGCTTCTCCTCCTGTCCATACGGTAATTTCTTTACTGTGCGACAGAGAGTCGCAGGTTATGATGCAATCTTTAGCCTATTTTTACAAAAACTGCTTCTACTGGGCCATAACGTAAGATACAAGGTAATGGAGCCTTTTATACATTTTCGTGTTCTTTAGAAATAATGAATGGACAAATGGAGTCTTTAAACGCCTCAGATGTAAAGTTATTTGCTGTCAAAGTGACACCAAAATGAAGGGGAGTCAATGGAATGGTAACAGCAGGTGGGGGTCCGCTAGCCAATGGCGGCGCCAGGGGAAGCTCCAATAAAATATGAAACAATGCCCCCCTGATTGCAGTGCCTGCAGTTCGCAAAAAAATATATTTGAATGGAAGTCTATGAGAGCACTTAGGGCGATTCTCAGTTTGACAGAAATCGCCCAAAAAGGGGCGGTACTACACAAAACGCGACTCGACGCTGATTGGACTATTTAGAGGCAGCACAAACAGTCTAGAATAGTGAAAGCTAGCGTAACACTGTGGTTGCATGTAAAAGAAAAAAAATCCCTCCCTTTCCTTTTGTGATGCATCGCCCAATCGCCCTAATGGAGAAACCGCCACTTTTACAATGAATCATCAGTATCAAGCTATTTAATATTGGGGTAACACTTTATAAATAAGTGTTAAATTATATATATATTTTTTTTTACTGATGTGATGTATATATAATCAAGGTTAGTTTAATGATTCCAGACTAATGTTTTTTGCGTTTGCTTACAGGGGCACAGACAGCTTTGTTTACCCTGTGTATTTTGATGTGGTTAAGCCTCATATACAAAATGTCTAAGATCCTTTATTAACTGGTCACTATTTTTAAAAGCTTTCGGGAGGAACCACAGCTGTTCATTACTCATGTAATGCCGCTCACCCCAGGAGAGAACTGAACCTCTGGTCTGAAGGTCACTGTCAAATATTTTTTGTTTTCTCAGATGAGAAAATAGATGAACTTGTTAATCTTAAAAGGCTTTTGTAAACCGGGAACTTATGCATAGCTTTGTTAGACATTTATGGTTATTATTGTAAACTGATGATTCAATACGTGCGTGTGATAATCGTCTTTTAGCATTTTATTATTTTATTTAATGGACTTAGATTTCACAGACAAATCAACATGTTTTGTCTAAAACAGGCCAAAATACACCATAGCTGTCAAACAAGTCTTTGGTCAGAAGTTTTTTTTTTTCTTTTTTTTTGGGGGGGGGGGGGGGGGGCACATAGTTCCCTGTGGGCATAAACAAAATTAAATTCAGTTTAAATGAGGCAATACCAGTTTGGGTTCCTGTAAATTAGGTGGTGAAACCTGCCTTAGTTTGCATGACTTATTGCAACATAAATTACTCATTTATTTTTTAATTTGTCAATTGGACATAGCAAATGTTTTAGTAAATAATGATATTGTCAGTCATGGCAGTTTATTAACTCATCAAAATAAGTTGAGCAACTTTTTTATAAGTTATATGAAAGCCATCTTGATAAGTCAGTTAAATGCAATCTCAGTTGAAATGACTTGTACAACCCAGCTGATTACTAAGTTAGGGGTTTTTCATTGTCTAATAGTGTAGTTATGTGTGGCATGTTGCCCATTACTTTTAAAATCAATATTTCCCCATTAGTCATGAGAAAATAAGAAAAGGAACTTGTTTAACTGAACATGACATATCAGACAACAGGGAATGTGATTTCCATAATAACAATTATAGGAAGCCAGACACTTAATGGGGCAACAATAGGTATGTAATTCCACAACTACATCCACAACTTCAGGAGCTGTTGTTTCTGGAAGGACCATCACTTTCTCCATCATATACATGTTCAGTTAAAACGTATCATTCTGTAATGGGTTTCATCTGGGAATCAGTTTATCATAACAGCAAGTTCTTTATTTTTACAAATGATCCGACAAACTAAACAAGCCCATTTAGGACAATGGGAATTTATTGTGCATTATGTTATATTATTAGCTGTGACTGTGAGATCGAAACTCAGTGAATGGAGATGGGCTATAAAACTTTTTTTTTCTTCAACTGATACCACTTACTGTCAATACACTTTTATTAATAGGATACTTCTATTTCATTTATTTTCAGCTGCTGTGGTTGTTAGTGCTTTGCTATGCTACACATCTTCTTACACATCTTTCATTCTTAAATGTTTTGAATGGATGTCAGCTACTAATAAGTACTCTGTTTAACACATTTGACTATTTTTCACATGTTTTTTCCATGGGTAGTCAACAGATTCCACCTGGGCCTTGCAATAACCATATTATGCAATGAATAGACATAAATAAACAAATACCTAATGCATTTGAGTTACTCATCAGCTACAGTGAACAAATTCAAATAAAACTAAATATCTCATTTGCTAATGCTGGCTTTGTTCTGATTTCAAGAACATGCTAGTAAGATCATGCCAGCCTACCAAGAATCTTAATGGCAGGACCACATTCTTGGTTTTGTGAGATATGATGTTTAGTTGCACGCCTTTTCACCCGGGAATGTAAGTTTGATACGTTTCGTCCACTGAGCTAATATGCTGTTTAAAATGTTTGAATGCAAGATTGTGTCTATTCTTGATAAACCAAGCTATTAGTAATAAATGATTAAATATTTTCTGCATGTTTTTTTATAAACTTTTTATCAAAACTACATCGGATCTTTGTTTCTCTCTCACTGCAAACAATTTCTTTTAACTACGACTTTTCTACTGGGCCATTTGAACATCCCAAAACAGTTGAAAATTGTTTGTCTGTTTAAAGACATCAAGACATCATAAACATCATCTGGAACAACACACCAGAAATTAGCAAACCACCAAGAACAACAAACAGCAGCTTCAAACAACAGCTAGAACAAATACCTAACACACACAAAGCCCCCTCACCTCTTCCGGGAGGGCTTTTAAGTTGACTCCACAGTTCCTGATTTGCCGTCTCCCAATGACATCCTCCATGACTAACAGGTGGATTGACCCACAGCAACCCTAAAAGAAAAAGATAACAGCAAAAAGCGAGAACTCAAGAGAGACAGCAGAGCAAACCACAGAAGGGGGAAGAGAACAACCCCTGACACGTAACACATATACATCTCTATGTATCTTTCTTTCCCCCTGTATATGGTAATATTACTCTTGATATAGGGCAAAAAATATGTCATACACTGCATTTCTGAATGGGACTGAACAAATGGACCTTTTTCACATTTTCTGGTTGGTTTCTCAGCAGCAGAAGTCATCATAGTTGTGTTAACTTGAAGAGCAGTGAATGGGAGAGTACCACAAATATATTTATTTGCATTCCCATTTGTTCGAAAAGCAAAAGAAAAAACTCCACGATAGTGTTTTTGTGACTTTCAGTAAAAGGAAAACAATAGAGAGAGACTGATTAACGGCAGTCAGAAGAGAGAATGATGTCAAATTTACCGTTTCTCCCATAGACACTGCATTAGAAACACCCTTGCAGTGTTAACTGGTTTTTTTGTTTGTTTGTTTTTTGATGCAAAGGGGATGCAAAGTCATTTGTAAATGTGATATAGGTTAACCCAGTAACTTTGTTTTGGTAAGCCTTTTTCTGCAAGCATCTGAGAAAATGAGTGCTCTGATTTCTGAATTTTGATTCATTTTCAAAATGATATAATAAATGATCTGTGGGGTATTTTGAGCTGAAACTTTACATACACATTCTGGGGCACCAGAGACTTACATTGCATAATGTAAAAAGGGGCATAATGTGTCACCTTTAAGATATTTTGAATGAAAACAGGGAGGCTTGTGACTGTAAATTGCACTGTCAAGGTCCAGAAAAGTATGAAAAGCTGCCATCAACCGTAACATTATGAAGCGACGAGAACACTTTTTGTACATGAAGAAAACAAAAATAATGACTTTTATTTAACAATTTGTCTCCTTTGTGTCTCTCCACATCACCGTAGCACCATTTTGGGTTATGGAGAATATGAGCTGAACGCATACAGTCTATGCTCTTCTGTGTTAGCCTGTGTCTGTTGTTTTCAGTTATCAGGTGTTTTGTTTTGTTTTTTTGCTAATGGTTACAGTAAAAACCTTCAAGTGTTGATAAAGTTTCAGATGGTCTTCATCATGTTATTATCGGAACATGGCAGTCTGATTGAGGATGACACACTTAACATGAGGTGTACCTTCCAGGAATAACCTGGAGATAGTCTGTCTAAACAGAAGGGTAAAACTCACAGCAAAATGTATTTGTTTTTACAATAAGAAAACTACTCTGTCTCTGTCAAGAAAACAGATTCAATGAAAAGACCTGAAATGACCTCACTGGGCCACAGGAGTCTGTTTACCTGGACTATGAGCAAAAAATTAATCTAAAACCTGAAAAAAAAAAAAAAAAGATCTTCTCAGTGTGCTCTGAGGGAATCTGTCTGGCTTGGTTACTAAAATGTGTAAAAAAAAAACTATGTATATATTTAAGCTTGAATATGAACCTGGAAAAAGGTTTAAGAAACGAGCCAAGACAAAATAAAAATTGTCCAGGAGTTCTGAAAGTTAAAGATGCAATAAAATGCAATAAAATGCATTGACATCATATTTTTTCATCACTGTTTTTGTGCATACTGTTATGGTTTAACTGGTGGTCTTCACATTGCATCCAAATTTAATTTTAACTTCCACATTCCTATTTACAATCATTCTGGTAGCATGTGAAGGCAGCATTAGTGAAAACAGGCACAGACAATGGTAGCTTTAGCCTTACAGAGAGCCAAGAAACTCTTTTGGAAAACAAAATATGAGGCATGATGCTTACTTCGTCTGGAGTCTGGACGTTTGCGCACAAACAAAAATCTGACTCTTGTACCAAAATCCTATTGATATGTCACTTGCATAATAATTTGGAAAACTGTGTATAAAAGTGATTTTTTGCATTCTAAGTCACCTTTAATAACAAATCTGTCATCAGCCCAGAGGGCTTTATATTGAGGCATAATTGATTGATCCTTAAATTAGGGAGTTGTTTCCAATTTGGAGATCAAAACATGCCATGGAAATACAGGAATATTCTGAAACATTTGGTTGTGTGGTAAAGTATCTTTTTAGCATGACTTTTGTTAAAGGAATCATTTATTCTAAAAATGAAAATATACAGTCATCATTGGCTCATGTTGTTCTTCACTTCATCACTACATCATGTTGTTCCAAAACTAAATGCTGTTATTTGTTTCCAAGTTTTTAAGTTTGCACTGTTCTTTCTTATGATGACAGTACATTGTGACCAAATCCAAAAACATCATAAGGGATGTATGACCCATTGGTATCATATATATCAACCAGTATTAGAAACATTTTAATTTATTGGTCTCAGTTGATGGCCTGAATTATTGACACCCTTGGTAAACATGATCAAAGAAGACTGTGAAAATAAATCTACATTGTTTATCCTTTTGATCATTTATAAAATAAAAAAAAACCACAAAAACCTTTCTTTGAAGTAAAATTTAAAATGGGGTGGGGGGTTCTCATGATGAAATGTTGTTTTGTTATTGTTGTTTTGTTTTGTTGTGTTTTTTCCTCAAATGCACGTTGGCCATAATTTTTGACATTATCATGAGTAAATTATCTCTTAAGTATATCCCATTCATATTTACAGATTTTAACACACCAGAGTGACTAAAAACATGAAACTGTCCAGCCATGGCTTCTTGTTTCATGATATAAATATAAAGGAATATTTATTTTCCTGGGATTTTCCCACCATTCAATAGTTTAACTTCAATGAAAGTTTAGGTTAAAGGGGTCATATCATGCCATTCAAATTTTTTCTTTCTCTTACAAGTTACAAGTGTTACAAGCTCTTGGTTCATAAAGAAGATCTGGAAAGTTGTAAAGACCAAAGTCTCAAATCCAAAGAGATATTCTTTATAAAAGTTCAGAGTCAACCACGCCTACTTAAAACGGCCTATATAAAAGCTTTACTACCACTGAACGCCACTGTGGGTACCGAGCACTTCTCACTGTATTCCTCCTCTAGCAACACCAGAATATTCTGTTGAGACCACAGTATGGATTGCCAGAAGTCTCTATTTTAAAAAAAATGGGCCTTGGAGGAAGTTAAATTAGTTAATTTAGCTTTGCCTAGGTAATTCTAGTGGTGACAACCGTGCATGTCCCTTCTGCAGTCTGTGTCACATTCTGTGAGATAAAGTGTTACTCCTTCATAGCTTTTGCCAGATTGGAGACACTTGCATATTCTCTCGCAATTGGTTCCACTGCTGCCAGTATTTCAGTTTTGGTTCAGTATACTTACCTGTTGGTCAAAAATAGCCTTTAACCTATACACATTTTTGTTTGTTTGTTTTATTTAGTAACATTCAAGAGGGTGTACTCATTTTTGCAACACAAAATTGTATCACTTTGATAAGAAAAACTTATTCTGATGAATAATTTTGGAATTCTTCTTTGGTAACTGATCAAGCAGGCTTGTTGGAACATTACATCTCCAAAGAACCCTAACATGTCTTCTAAGTAAAGAGTAATTTCTGTATTTGTTAAGTTTTAGAGGGGGTGTTCTCATTTATGCTGTGCACTGTACTTGTCCTAAAGGGCGGGGCTTAATTAGTGTTGCCAGAATCACAACTGGAATCTGCCTGGTGCACTCACACACTCACACACACACACACACACACACACACACACACACACACACACACACACACACACACACACACACAACGAACAAACACATACACACACAATCAAGAAGACTTTACAAGCCACTTGGGATGAGGTTATACCTTAATTTTTACTTTACCTTGTAAAAGGAGATTTACTTGATTTTAAATGATCTTTGATCTTTGGATTAGAATTTCTCCATTTCGGATACTATGGAAAGTAACAGGCAAGTAAACTTTCACTTGTGTGAATTAGCCCTGGTTTTATTTGTCATGGAGGCTTGCACCTCAGGTGAGTCACATACCTTTGCCATAATAATTCAATATGTGTTATTCAGTTTGTTAACCAGTATTTAAACCATTTCTTTCATTCTAATAATGTTTCGTTATTCAAAAGAAATGTATTGATTAATTTGCTTTTCTATTTCATAGACATCTTTCCAAAAGCACAGAATGTAACCTGGTCCTCTATCAATTTTAAATCCATATTAATATGGAGTCCAAAACCAACTAATTATTCCTTACACTGTTGAATTTTCAGAGTAAATCATAATTTTTTTTTTTATTATAATACAGTTATTAGTCAGGTTGTTTATTGTTATTCATTGTCGTGAATAGAATGGAAAATATTCCAATCCAGGTTCAATTTAAAAATGTAATTTATTACAACATGTCAAAAGATATTGTAGTAAATTTCAAAAGATATTGTATTATCAATAATAGTGGACAATAAAAAAAAAAAAAATCTGTTACAGTTTCCCCTTGCAGATTTAATATAAAATATTGTACAGTATGTACAGATGAGCTTGATTACGTTGCATAGATTTTATTTTTATACAATAGTGAAAAGACTCAATAAAAAGTGCTGTTGCCTTTTTGTATGGCCACTATCTAATATTACTTATTAGTACTAGATCATATTGATTCTTACCAATCAAGTCATAATTCATTGATTATATATCTCACTCTGCAATCTGAACATGACCATAAAAAAGGGTGAAGCATAAGAGAAATAAAAGTGTATATTATGCATTTTTCTATTAATTTCTACTCAGTTTTCTATAAATTTCTATCAGTAATTGAATTAAAAGTGCATTGAATCGATCTCTGCAGGTTATTACTTTGAAACCACTTTTTTAAATTCAGTTAATCTTATGATTTAGTTTAGATACTCTATTTATTATATTTTAATTATAAAAAAACAACAACTCTGTATTAAACTCTCACATGAGGTAGATTTGGCAACTATTGCTTATTTCCACACCCAGGACTTTTTATCTTGTAATATAATTCATTTTTTTCCAAATGTTTTCTTCACAATCTGAATGTCTGTGTAAATGACTGTAGACTTGGCCAGGACAGAGAACGGATGCAGCACTGTATCAGGACGATGGAAACTGAATGCGACCTGACTGCAGGGTTAAAAAACCTGAATGCCTCTTACAGCGCTGACATCCTGTCTGAACCCATGCGGGGCGTCTCCTCCGATCTGGTTGAGTTCCCTTATGTCAGCTCGGAGAAATTCTCCCCTTACTATGACATTCAGTATCATTGATAACTCACTTCACACCTTTGTTTTTTACTTTATTTACACTGAACAAATTTATAAACGCAATTCTTTTGTTTTTGCACCCATTTTTCATGAGCTGAACTCAAAGATCTAAGACTTTTTCTATGTAAACAAGAGGCCTATTTCTATCAAATATTGGTCACAAAGCTGTCTAAATCTTTGTTGGTGAGCACTTCTCCTTTGCCGAGATAATCCATCCACCTCACAGGTGTGGCATATCAGGATGCAGATTAGACAGCATGATTATTGCACAGGTGTACCTTATGCATATAAATGTGAGCATTTGCCCACTCAATCAGTTACGATGATGAACTGCAGGTCGAGATCCCCTATATGTGCAGATATGAGCTTCCCTGAGATGGTTTCTGACAGTTTGTGCAGAAATTCTTTGGTTATGTAAACCGATTGTTGCAGCAACTGTCTGGGTGGCTCGTCTCAGACAATCTTGGAGGTGAAGATGCTGGATGTGGAGGTCCTGGGCTGGTGTTGTTACATGTATTGAGATGCAGGGGTGGACTGGCCATCGCAGGAGCACCGGGACATTTCCCGGTGGCCTGACGGTCATTCTGGCCTGCCGGCTGCCGCTGTGCAGGCTGGTATGTAACTGCGAATTAATTGACGGTCTTATGAATGTACGAATCAGGCGATCGCGGAGTGAAAATGACACCACCACATGACCAAACATCAGCGAAGCACTGCCTAATTGGCTATATCCAGAGGCAGGCTTTATCTTAGAAAATCGCCAAAAAAATGGAGCGTAAGGAGGAGTAGAGACGTAACATACAAAAAGGAGAAAAGCCCTGGCCACAGACACAGCAAGTTGCTGCAAAATCCCAGCCATGTTCGCCAGTAAGGGAGCAGGTCGGTCAGAATTACATTTATATTTACTATGGTTCACTGAAAAAACCGAACTGTTCAGTTCTCCACTCACGGTTCGACACGCGCTGGGACCGCTGTTCAACTTAAATCTGACAAAACATCTGTAATATGGTTTACTATAAATAACACGTAAAACAAACAGGGTTCAAAAATATATGTTTCTGTTGATTCATGGGCATTCTGGATTCCCAGACATTACAACAACAGCGATGAAAAATACCTCTACAAATCATTCACTCTTGTTCAGTACTAATACGAACACTGTATCAGTGCATTCTCTTAAAGTGACAGTCTTTATTAATCGAACAGCAACAACCGAGAAATCACTCACTGCTCTTGATTAAAAAGCTTTTTTACTTTAATAAAGAATAATCTTTAATTTATAGTCCAAAATGCAATGCTGTTTTACATTTGATTACTTTAATTTCTGTACCTAAAAACTAATGCAAAACCTACCTAAAAAAATTCAGGGGCGTAGGAGCCATTATATGTGAGGGGGACACGTCCCCCCCACATTTCAAAATCTAAGTTTTGTCCCCCTCACTATTTCCCAATGCCAGATTTTGTTTTGCATTGCCTGCCTATCTCTGCCGAATTCAGAGTCTCCAAATTAATCCATTCTGAAACTTTTAAATGCATATTTAATTTGTTTAAAACGAAATTATAGGCTTAAGTGCAGGTTCCGAAAGTTGGTCGTTTTGTCGCTATGGTTACACACACACACACACACACACACATGCACCGTTGGCGTTGTATCGGGTGCCGTTTGTAAAGCGGCTCATGCTGAAAATAACAGCAACATTTTGTCACATTTAGCTTCAAACAATGTTTAAAAAACTGGTATGAATTTTTGATGGTCACTTTTTAGCACATTTACAACAATATTTGTCAACTTAGAGATATTTTAAATAGTTAAATATAAATATTAAATGTTAGACCTAAATGTTAAATTTTAAATCTAAATGCTAAATCTAAATCTAAATGTTAAATCTAAATCTAAATGTAAATATAAAATCTAAATGTTAAATCTAAATCTAAATGTTAAATATAAATTTAAATATAAATTTAAATCTAAATGTTAAATATAAATATAAATGCTAAATCTAAATGTTCAATCTAAATGTCAAATCTAAATCTAAATCTAAATGTAAAATCTAAATGTTAAATCTAAATGTTAAATATAAATATAAATATAAATGTTAAATCTAAATGTTAAATATAAATATAAATGCTAAATCTAAATGTTCAATCTAAATGTCAAATCTAAATCTAAATCTAAATGTAAAATCTAAATGTTAAATCTATATCTAAATCTAAATGTTGAATCTAAATGTTTTGGTTGAAACTAAATATTTAGCTAATATGCAAATTCAAAATGCCGGAAGTGCCAAAATAAAAGCTGGATGAGGTCAGTGTGTGTTTATAGCATTGTGTTAAATAAGGAACGAATAAAAATCATCTCATCCGAGGAAATTGACTCTTGGACATGGATTATCTTGATAATGACTACCTAAAGTAATAAACACGTTTGGAGAAACTGTATTTCAAGAGTACGCTAGTGTATGTAGATATTAATGTTAGGGAACAATGTGAGTGATGTGTACGTTTAGTTTTATTATCTGATCCACACTCCGGAACAGAAGAGGGCGGTATTGCACCAATAGGCTGGATGCCAACCGCCGTTAAACTGGGAAGAAGACGAATATGACGGCTTGCTGTGAGTTACAATGGTGAGAATATATTTTTTTCATGAAATAATTATTTAAATTTAAGAGTACAAGTTATTTTCATACAGTGGTATTGATTTTGGAGTTAATAATCTATTAAATCTAAGGTGTAAAGTCACCAACATATAAGCAAAAGGTGTAAAGACGCTATTCTCCGGTTTCACAGGCAAGACTAATTGAGCCATGGCCTGATCCAGGCTTAATCTAAACCCTGTTTGTTACTTACATAATACAGCATATTTGTGATTGTGCTGTAAAAACACGTTTTATAATGAATAACTAACAGGGGAGCTCCATTAAAGTGTAACTAAACCCCTGCTCAGAGCCTGACTCCTCCCACTGACAATATTTGAAAAATGCTGAAAAGTGGGCAGATCACAGCGGAGATAGAGGGGACGAACCTAGGGCGGGGCTGAGCGAGTGTGGCGTGATCCTGAGACTCGCAGTGACGGATTGATTGACAGCTGTCAGAGACGCTAAAATGGATAGTGACTGTATGATGCAAGTAGCTTTGCAACAGAGCGATTATTTGAAGTAGAGGACTTTTCTCCCCCACTTTTACCTGAAGTGGAGGGTGTCGAGGTGTCTGTTCATATCAATTCGAGCCGCTGGCTCAAACTGCGGTCTTAACTCCCGCACGGCCGCACCGCGTCGCTTTTCAGCGCGAGCTGTGTGGAGAAGCCCATTTCCACCTCCATTGCGTTGGAGAAGCAATCCCGTGTAAAACGCAGTTTGCACACTCGAGCTCTAGGCGGGAACTTGCGGTCTTCCAGGCCAAATGCATGCAACCACTGGCGCTTAATTTTAAAGTCTGCTGGTAAATTATGCAGTCCAGCAGTGCTGTCACAACCAGCAACACACCTCCGTACCATCCTGACCACTGTACTAAATACAGATAAATCTACGCTAACTTGAAGATCTAAATAACTATATAACTGCTATGCTAAATAGATGCTATATTAGTCTATCCTGGTCGTTACCAATACTCGCAATTCCAGCTCCTGACTCACTACAGTGATTTTGATGGTTTTATACTGTCAAGGGCAAGGGAGTGGTAGCTCGTACCAAGGGGCGTGGTGAGCTGGAAACTGCCTACGTCACCTGCCACCGCTTACCGTCACTTGCCACCGCAACATCCAATAGGAAAAATCAACTGCAGTAGCCACCGTTCAACCTGAAGAGGGCAGCACTCACACGTTTTTACAACATTTATTGTAGAATTAAAACACTTTATACTCAAATGTCAAAAAAGTTACTCGAATCAATGAACAGCACTAATAAAGCTCCATTCTTATAGATCATTAACTAAAAAAAGTTGGTTTAGGGTTTAGTTACTCTTTAAGTACACAACTCAAAAGTGGATTTACATAAACCATATATACATCTTGAAGACTATTACTAAATGTCTATCATGTGACAGGATAGTCTTTGATAAGTATTGCAGGTGAGCACATTTAACAGACATGAAACATGCATCTGAGTTCACTCATTGTTGTCAACACTGCTTTAGATGAGTGTAAGTCATGTAATCAAACACATCTACAGTAACTAAACACAGGTTATCTAATTTATTTGTCCATTTGCAATATTGATAATTTTAGGAACATTTGTGTTGGATAAAAAGCGAGTTACATCATTTACAACTCAACATGCAGATGCAGTATATCACAGATAAATCACAGAGGAGACTGACTCTTGTCTGGATGTTACAGGAACAGATGAGACACATATGTGTTTATCTGGTGAAGAGAGACTGATGAAGGAATGCTGCCATCAAAGGATTTGTGTAAGTAAACTACAAAAATAAATGAAACATTTTAATTAGTGTAATTTCAAAGAGTTATAACAGCACTTTTCTTATTGTTGATTTCTGTGCATTTGCTGCAGATCTTTTGTGGTGGAGCAGGACCTGCAAGGAAAGAGGAAAAAAGGAAATACCTGAAACAAAAGAATAAAGTAATGACTTTTTGTATTGTGTGTGTGTGTATTTGTGTAGGTTATGAAAATGTCTGCAGACTGGTGTGTGCACTGAGGATGGAGAAGTCCACTGCAGCATCCGGAAATGGTCCAGAGATATGGATGAGATGCTCCATCACTCCAGCTCTTACTGTCTCATCAGGACCAGATGCTGCTGTGGTCTCTTCCTCATCGGTGGCCCCAGAGCAGTGAGAGCATCTAGAGAAAGACCAAAAGACACAGAGGATTTGATTTTGGTAAAGTTTGTTCTGCTGGTTTTTTGTTTATACAATGAAGGCTGACTTTCAGAAGCTTCAAAAAGCATCATCAAAAAATGTGATGGAGCTTTTATCTGAAGTCATTGAGAGTGCTCTTATTACAGGGGCCTACAATCCTCTGATCCACCTGGAGAAAAGAGCTGTGATCAAGGACATACTGCTGGTTTTGAACCAGTTCAGTGGTTTAGCCCACTACAAAAGTAATAAATTAATGCATGTACTTGTAAACTATGTGTAAATGTTTTAAAGGTAGTGCTGCTCGTGGAGAGCAGGACACGGATGTTTGGAGCAGACACAGCAGCAGTCAGATTGTCCTGCACGTGTTCTTCTGCTCTCGCTTCAAGGTTGTGTGGTTCAGATAGGCGACATCATGGTCTTCCTCATCCTGTTGCTCAAAGACATCCCCGTTGAGAAGAGTGAGACTGTGAAGCACAGCGCAGCAGCAGAATTGGCGCAGCTGTGTTGAGATGATAGTAAGATGTGGGGTTCACCATCTGTAAATACATGATTGTTAGAACAGTAGGTTTGAATGAAGCTTTGTTTCATGTGTTGTTGACTTGTACATGTATGCATTTATTGTGATGCTAACATTTATACATTCTTTTAATCATTTAAACATGTTTCTTGTTGTCAGTAAATAAAATATAAATATTTAATCTATTCGTGTATTAATTGCTTGACTGAAAACTGATGCATTCACATCAACTGCATTAGTGTATATTCATGTATAGCTATGTCACGACAGAAAATACATTTGGCTTCTTTTACTAAAATGTAATTTTAAGGAAAAAATTTTATATAATTATTGATTGGCATTTATCATTATTATTGCATGTAAGTGTTGGTGTGGGCAAAGGATGCAGTTCATTATGGGGTAATCTTCATTGTTCAAAAACGTGCGATTTATAGTCCGGAAAATACGGTAGTCATTATCAAGATAATACATGTCCAAGAGTCAATTTCCTCGGATGAGATGTTTTTTATTTGTTCCTTATTTAACACGATGCTATAAACACACACTGACCTCATCGAGCTTTTATTTTGGCACTTCCGGCATTTTGAATTTGCATATTAGCTAAATATTTAGTTTCAACCGAAACATTTAGATTCAACATTTAGATTTAGATTTAACATTTAGATTCAACATTTATATTTAGATTTAGATTTAAGATTTAGATTTAAGATTTAGATTTAAGATTTAGATTTAACATTTATATTTAGATTTAAGATTTAGATTTAGATTTAACATTTAGATTTAACATTTATATTTAGATTTAACATTTAGATTTTATTATTATATTTAGATTTAGATTTAACATTTAGATTTAGATTTAACATTTAGATTTAGATTTAGATTTAGCATTTAGATTTAACATTTAACATTTAGGTTTAACATTTAATATTTATATTTAACTATTTAAAATATCTCTAAGTTGACAAATATTGTTGTAAATGTGCTAAAAAGTGACCGTCAAAAAATTCATACCGTTTTTTTTTTACATTGTTTGAAGCTAAATGTGACAAAATGTTGCTATTATTTTCAGCATGAGCCGCTTTACAAACGGCGCCCGATAGTGTTGCGCTCAAAGTCTGTCAGTTGTGCAGTTACCCAAAATCTCCTGAATGAAGTTAAAACCCATCATGTCACTGGATGAAATAAAATCGTCTAGCAAAGATACGAGAGGCCGCCTTGTAAACGAGTGTGTGGAGGATATTGTCATTTCGCCATAAGGTTTTGATGGCGTCATTTATTTATAAGGAGGGCAACACTCCAGTCCAAAAGGTGGCGCTAATGCACATAAAACGGTTTGTTTTTATGTATGCTTCGGCAGCCAGTGTTTATTTCTTGTATGTAAATGTAACCAACCGTAACATAGTAGGAAAGAAAAACGTGGAATTAAATATACTGAAATAAATACTGATCAGTGCAGTGAAATCCTTTTTTTTTATTCCAATTTTGTCAGATTCTGTGATATTCTACATTTAACAGCTGATTCCATTTTTAATATTTCCACCTTTACTGCATTGCGTTTACTGTAGTGGTCCACAGATATTGGCTTTTTGATGGCCGATGCCGAAATCATAGAGAGCAGGGTGGCTGATATAAAGCCGGTATATATATATATATATATATACTTTATATTTATTTTCATCAATATTTAATAAATTAGAAAACAAATGTTCATTAGAAATGAGCATTTAGGTGCTATATATATATATATATATATATATATATATATATATATATATATATATATATATATATATATATATATAATAAATCTGGGGAATTTCCCCCGAACCCCCCCTGGCATTTACTGTCCCCCCCAGGTTCAAAATCGCTCCTACGCCCCTGGTTGTATTTATTTGTGCTGTTGCTTGTAGATAGAATATTCTTAATAATATGATAATATATATATTTTTTGAAAGTATAGTTTTTCCATAAACATAGCACATACAACTATACCGAAACCGTGACTCTAAAACCGTGAAACAAACTGAACCATGAAAAAGTTGAACTGTTCCACCCTAATATTTACATAATCATTTGGCAGAAGGACGCTTTCATTCAAAGCGACTTACAATAGACAAAATCTATTAAAGAACAAATATATATATATATATTTAAAACATTTATATAATGACTGTTTTACATATGAAGATACAGTATTTTTTTAGTGCCAAAAAAAATTAATTGACCAGAAATTGATTTTCCATTTATGTGATAATGTACAATGCTTATTTATTTTGAAGGTGACGAAGGAAGCAACAGTAGCACTAGTGCTGCTAGTGCTGCTGCTTTGAACAAGAGAGGGTGGACAGTTCAGCTTTTGAGTCAGAGTCTTTCAGCTGCTATTGGCAGACCAGCGTTTAAAATAGAAGTAGGCAGCGACAAAAAGAAGACAACACTGCATGTAATGGACATCCCCACAGCTCTCTTTAATGAGGATAAAAAGAGACTGAATATTCGGGATGTTTTCGGAGACACCCTACAGTATAAAATTACCTACAGGAAAGCCAAGAGCATGGGAAAGGTTAGTGTTGTCCATAAAGTGTTCTATCTTGCTTTTCTCCTATCTTATTTAATAAGCAGCAAACAAAGCTTAGCTCTTTCACCATTTAAAGTCTAAAGAACTATCTTGACTTACAGTATAAAAACAACTTTTCAAAGTTGTAAATAAATCAAAGATTACCGAAGTATATGTTTTACGAGAAAATACTATTTCAGTCTTTCTACTTCAAAATTACATTTAAATCAACGTTACTGATGTTTGTTTGTAAAAATTTACTAGCAATTGTTCCAAAATAATTCCTTCACAATTGTTTTTTTTTTTGACTAAATAGTAAGGCAAAAGTCTATACAACCATTCAGAATTTAAAGAAATTGAAATTTTTATTCAGCAAGGATGCAATAAATTGATCAAAACTGACTGTAAAGATATTGATAATGTTCTAAATATTTATATTTAAATTAATTTCTATTCATCATAGAATTCTGAAAATATAATCATAGTTTCCTCAGAAAAGGTAGCTATTAATAAATTAATAACTATTGTCAGCATTGATAATAATAATAAATGATAAATCAAGATGTTAGAATGGTTTCTAAAGGATCATGTGACACTGAAGACAAATGAAGAAAATTCCGCTTTGCATCACAGGAATGAATTACATTTTAAAATTATAATATTTGAAATCTTTTAAAATCTTGTAACAATAAAAAATTATGGTACTGTTTCTACTGTAACTGCAGCCTCAGTGAGAATAAGAGACATTAAAATGTTTAAAAAATCTTAGGCTGGCACTATATATAAAGTATTTAGATTCTACATATTTTATGTGTTTGCCTCTTCAGACAGAGAAGATCAGAAAAAGCAGCATCATTGAGCTGACAGATTTGGACCGAGGAGAGAGTTACTGTTTTAACATTCAGGCCTTCCTTGTCATGATTCTGTCATGATTCTGCCTTCGTGTCCTGATTTTCCTGGTCTTGGGGCAGGATCATGACCGGCCCATGTTTTATGTGCAAGCACATGGCCATTTGTTTGGGCCATGTGCTTGCGTTGTCTTGTCACCTTACCCCGCCCCCTTGTCATCTCGTAATGATTTGATTGTTGCTTTCACCTGTGTCACCTGTTCCTGATTAGTTTGCTCCCCATTTAATCTCCTCATGTTCTCTGTCCTGTGTCGGTACATTGTCTAACCTTGAGCTGTCCGTGAGTAAGCCTTTTGAGAGTCTTGTCAAAATAGTAGTTTGTTCCTGTTTCTGTTGTAGTCTAGTTTGTCAAGTGTTAGTCTAGTTTAGTCATCCTTCGTCTGTCTAGCCCTTGTTTTGCCCCCTCGTGGGTTTTGTTTTTCCTGTTATTTGTTCAATAAACTGTGTTGCTGTGACAACTGTCTGCAATTGAGTTCATCCCTCCACCACCCACCCTGACAGAATGTACCGACCAAGAAGGAACTCAGCAGAAAGGGGGTCCTCCGAACTCCAGCGACAACTGGAGTTCCGCAAACAATGCTGGCTGTCATCCCCTACTGACAAGAAGAGGGTCACCCTCCCATACTCGTCCGAGGGTGAGTGGATCCTGCGGAACTATGCCCAACTATGGGAGAGTATCTCCCAGGAGGAGCTGCAGGTCTCCCCCTCGAGGTCCCCATCTTCGGCCAAGCTGCCAGTGATCCCAGAGGGTCGTCTCCTGGCCGTTGCAACACTGGGGGATCAGGCACATCCCTCCTCGAGTCCTGAGGCACCTCCCACGCCTGTTAATCTTCGTGGTAAACGAGGGAGACGGACTTCGTGGGATTCTTCGTCTGAGTCATCCTCGGCTGAGTCGGCGCTGTCTGAGACTGCCCGTCCAACGCAAGTCACAGATCCCGCTGAGCTTCTCCAACCGGTCACAAGTCCGGCTAGGACTACCACACCGCGACCTAAGAGGAAGAGGAGGAGAAAGGGAGCCTCTCGCCCTTCATCTCTGCTGGCCCAAGAGCCCGCTACTGCAAGCGCTGTCCAAAGCCCTGTCCCAGAGCCCGCTACTGCGAGCGCTGTCCCAGGTGCTGTCCCAGAGCCCACTATTGTGAGTACCGCCGAGAGAGTCGTGGCCGAGTCAGCTGCCGTGAGCGCCGAACCCCAGTCAGCTGCCGTGAGCGCCGAACCCCAGTCAGCTGCCGTGAGCGCCGAACCCCAGTCAGCTGCCGTGAGCGCCGAACCCCAGTCAGCTGCCGTGAGCGCCGAACCCCAGTCAGCTGCCGTGAGCGCCGAACCCCAGTCAGCTGCCGTGAGCGCCGAACCCCAGTCAGCTGCCGTGAGCGCCGAACCCCAGTCAGCTGCCGTGAGCGCTGTTCCAGAGACGGCTACAGACAACGCTGTTTCCAAGGCGGAGATGTGGAGCGTGGGATCAGAGTCGGATTCGGTGAGCTCCATTCCTCTCTCCGCTCCTCGGCCGCCTGCTACACCCCAAGTCATGTGTCCTGTTGTGTCCCCTGCTGTTCCCCCGGTCTGGCTTCCTGTTTCTTCGCCCTCTGTACCCCTGTGCGTTTCCCCGGTCACCCCTGTCACCACATCACCCCGGACTGTTTCTCCCAAGACTGTTCCTCATGTGTCCCCATCGAAGTCTGCCCGGACCCCTCGCCATCGTCCTGTCCACCCAAGACCCCCAGTCCACCTGTTCACCCTGGACTGCCCCCTATGAACTTTGTTGTACCCCCGCCCCCCCTCCCGTGTTTGTTATTTTTGTTGTTTAATCCCAACCCTGTTTTCGTGTCTGCCTTTATTGCTATTTGTCATGTATTGTTGGTTTGTGTCTCTGTCTCAGTCAGTCATGTCCCGTGTTTGATGTTCCCTTGAGGAGCGTCTGGAAGCCGCTCCTTAAGGGAGGGGTTCTGTCATGATTCTGCCTTCGTGTCCTGATTTTCCTGGTCTTGGGGCAGGATCATGACCGGCCCATGTTTTATGTGCAAGCACATGGCCATTTGTTTGGGCCATGTGCTTGCGTTGTCTTGTCACCTTACCCCGCCCCCTTGTCATCTCGTAATGATTTGATTGTTGCTTTCACCTGTTCCTGATTAGTTTGCTCCCCATTTAATCTCCTCATGTTCTCTGTCCTGTGTCGGTACATTGTCTAACCTTGAGCTGTCCGTGAGTAAGCCTGTTGAGAGTCTTGTCAAAATAGTAGTTTGTTTCTGTTGTAGTCTAGTTTGTCAAGTGTTAGTCTAGTTTAGTCATCCTTCGTCTGTCTAGCCCTTGTTTTGCCCCCTCGTGGGTTTTGTTTTTCCTGTTATTTGTTCAATAAACTGTGTTGCTGTGACAACTGTCTGCAATTGAGTTCATCCCTCCACCACCCACCTAGACATTCCTACCTTTCCGTGCTCAAGACAAACAACACGGGGAGATCAGCAACATCCAGTGTTCTCCAGAAGAAATCTTTAAAGGTAATGCTTAAAGTTTTTACAATAGTTGGCCTGTCAGGGATTTTCAGCTCAACAATCCCGGGAAAAGCAAACGCTGGGAATTTTGTCTGATAGGGAGTGAATCAACTTTCCAAAATAGACTCTCTCCCCTCACCTGGACTCTGGCTGTAACGCATCCCTTTTATGAAGTGTCAGATAGCTGATATAGTATCCTATCAGAGATTTATATGGAATTTTTCCAGAATAAGATGTTTCGTAGACGGAGCCCTTCTTATTATCATTTTGACAGTAGCAGCAATCATTATTGTCTTAGTGATGTGCTATTTGTACTACCTATAAGGCTGAGTCTCGGAATACCTAATTAAAATTATGAGAAGAGGTCCAATGTACTATTTGTAAATGTGGGGTAACTGATTGCTGTAAAATTAAATGTCAAACTTAGGGCCCTATCATACACCCGGAGAAATGTGGCGCAAGTGTTTTTGCTAGTTTCAGCCCAATACAGTTCTCATTTTCCCATCCTGCGCCACATTTTTTTCATGGGAATGCTGGTCTGAAAACGAGATGTGTTCAGGCGCATTGTTGGTGCATTGCTATTTTGAGGAACTGAAAATAGATTAAACCATAGACAGACTCAAACCTGGTCTAAATCTAATATTTCTTTGTTATTTAAAGAGCATGTTAGTATAGGTGGCTTCAACGCATGTACAAGCTGCTTATTAAACACACCAAGATGCATAGCAGCACACAAACATGCCTGATATTAAAAATGAATGGATTACAATGCAAAAAGGATATTATTGTGTAGTCTACATAAATATAAAAATGTCATTATGGATAGTCATCGCATGTATCAGAATTAGGCTACCTATTTGCTTGCGCACGAGCAGCTCAGTTTTATCTCAGAGATGCGTTCTCTCTTTGCGATTGCCAATTCCACAGTGTAAATAGCAAATCTGTCATGGCACGGGTGCAACTGGCTCTTAAAGGGAATGGGAGATGACACTCTGATTGGTTTATTGCTCTTTATGCCCAAAAAACACCCATTACTCATTAAGAGAATAGGGACAACATGTTTAGACCATGAGCCCGGGCACTTAGATCGTTAAAATAGGGCCCCTTTTTAGTTTGTACGGAGACCACACATGACATGCAGGAAAAAATAGTAGGCTAAATTGTGTGCACGATTTACTAATTAGTTCCCTCAATGTACTAAAATGTGCACGCGATTACTATTGCGTTCCCTTGATTTACTTTTTCGTTCACTCGATTTATAAATTGTGCGCACGATTTAATAATTTGTTAACTCGATTTGCTAAATCGTGCGCACTATTTAGCAAATCAAGGGAACTCAATAGCAAATCGAGGGAACTCATTAGTAAATCAAGGGAACGCATTAGTAATCGTGTGCACGTTTTAGTACATTGAGGGAACGAATTAGTAAATTGTGCACACAATTTATTTATTTTTTTCTTGCATGTCATGTGCGGGGCTCCGTACGTTTGGATTAATTTTGTGTATATTAAAAACACTGATTTGCACTTAACTGTAGCCTTGAGACTTTGAGGGAAGAAGAAAGATTTACTTAACCAGGGTTGGACAATAATAATAAAATATCCCTCTTGGAGTTGTCATTATTAAAAGTAAAATGTGAAGAAAAAAAATTGTATATGTATCAATATATTGGATGCATGAACATCTAAAGTGACCTCACTTAATGAGTTATTGTACTTAATGTTATTGCAAAAAATACAAATAAAACACTCATTGATCTCGACTGTCAAGCTACACAGAGATAGAGGAGCAAGGAGACATATGAGAATCCTTCAAACATTTTTTTTATATATATACAGTATATACTGTACTTAAAGTTCTCAAATTATCTGTGAGAAAATCTTGTGCTTGTTGTCTCATGTGAATGGTCCTCATTTGTTTTGTCTATGGTGCTCCTGTGGAAGTGCTGCACTTATGCTCAATTTGTCCACTTGAATGTCGTGTAAACTGGCAGAAAGACATTACATATGATTTAGACTCAATGTCACAAGCTCATTTAATGCAAAAGTTTTTTTTTCCTTCCAGTTTCTTCAAGCTTGCATGGTTTGTGTTGGTTTGATGGGCTGTGGCTCAGAGGAAGAGTATTGATACTCCGGACCAGGTCCAGGAAACGTATTACAGTTTCCTGGATATATATCAGCTCTCACATCTATAATGCATTCATTTAATAATAGTTAATAATATGCAAATAATAGTAAACAAATAATAAGAGTTCTTAATCAAAACATAATAATGAAAATAATAAGTAATTTATGTTATCATTGTTATTATTTACCAGACATGGGGACTTGTGACTTGGTGACTTGGACTCGAGTCGACTCGAGTCGCTATTTTTATGACTTGTGACTTGACAAAAAATAAAATACTTGAGACTTGACTCGGACTTGGAAGTTAAAGACTCGGGACTTGACTTGACTTGAGACACGATGACTTGAATGACTTGAGTGTTAATCACATTATGTTTTCAGTTCGAATATAAAATATATAAATTATTTTTTTTTTTAAATAAAATTGATTACTCAGCTGGAGCGCAGGCTGAGAATCGCGTTGTCATGACTGGACCAGGACACTATCATCAGTCATGCCCTCTCTACCTTACGCAAACCACGCCCACTTAGATCAGATAACACATCACATCAACATCTCAGCTTGAGGGGTACCGAGGGTCATCTCTTTTGTCGTCAATAATTCGCGCCTAAAAACGCGTGGAAATCGCTAGTTGCGCCGCTTTCTCCTTTCCAAAGCGCTCGGACAGTTGCGCCCCTGAGGCGTCGAGCGTGTCTCACCGCGTGCGCGTCGCGACCGCGTTGCTTCCATTATGAGCGCGCATACCGGTGGCGCATACATGGTGGGATAGGCCACATCGTGCTCGGCTTGCAGACAAGACTCTCGAATCTTATATTTTGCAAGTGCAATACCTTGTAATAGAGGCAATACCTTGTAATAGAGGTAATGACTTACGGATGTACTCTGAGAGAGAGATTGTGTTTGTGTGTGTGTGTGTGTGAGAGAGAGAGAGAGAGAGACACACTCGTGCTTCACCTGATGAAGGAAACCCAAACTGAGTCTGACTCCAATCACAACCCCAACATTCAGAAACTAATTGACAAAAATCTGAAGTATAATTATGATGAAAAATGAAAAAATGAATTTGAGCTCCAAACCAAACTCCAGTGTTATTCGGCCCTAAACAGAACCACAAAACTGGCAAATTACTTATCACTAAAGCAATTAAAAGAAAGACAAATCCTTTCAAAATATCGACTCCGTGATCATGATTTGGAAATAGAGATTGGTAGACATAAAAGATCCTGGCTACCGAGAGAAGAGAGGCAAACACTGTGAGCTGAATCAAACAGAGGATGAGAAACACTTCCTTCTTGTCTGTCCCAAATTCAGAACTACAAGAGAAACATTCTTCTCACAGTTTGAAGCTTTGAATCGTTCATTCTTGTCTCTAAATGACTCAGAGAAACTACTCTATATACTTGGAGAGAATGAGACGGCAGTCACAATAGCTGCTAAATATTTATACACCATACACACCATACGAAAGGGATAATTTATTATATTCAACTGTTTTATTTGATATTCTTAATTGTATATAATTACTATTATTAATATTAGAAATATCTGCTGCTGCTATTTTTATTGTATTTTATTTTAATCATATTTTATTCTGTATCTAAATGCTAAATTTGGCAATACTGTAACTCAAATGTCATGCCAATAAAGCAACTTGAACTTGAACTTGAGAGAGAGAGAGAGAGAGAGAGAGAAGAAATGTAAGAAAGTTTAATGTTGTATGTAAACTGTGTTTGAGGGGAAGTTGTGGCCTAATGGTTAGAGAGTCGGACTCCCAATCGAAGGGTTGGTCTCGGGCCGGCAGGAATTGTGGGTGGGGGGAGTGCATGTACAGTTCTCTCTCCACCTTCAATACCACGACTTAGGTGCCCTTGAGCAAGGCATCGAACCCCCAACTGCTCCCTGGGCGCCGCAGCATAAATGGCTGCCCACTGCTCTGGGTGTGTGTTCACAGTGTGTGTGTGTGTTCACTGCTCTGTGTGTGTGCATTTCGGATGGGTTAAATGCAGAGCACAAATTCTGAGTATGGGTCACCATACTTGGCTGAATGTCATGTCATGTCACGTCACATCGTTTGAGAGAGAGAGAGAGAGGGGGGTGTTCAGAGAGGAGTCTGTTGGATGTTTAGCTGTTATTTGTTTTATGGACTCAATGTTGAAAATGTAAAACATTTCTGTTGGCAGAAGTGAAAAATAAATTATTTTATGAAGTTGATTTTGTTTGATTCCATGATGTATTTTACTGAACATGAGTATTTACAATGCAAATCCAAATTATTTTAATTTACTGTTACTTATATCTTGTCTTTTAACTTTATTAAGATCAGATTCTGCAGGTAAAATTACAATAATAAGGTGACTTGACTTGGACTTGACTTGACTTACTACAGGACTTGACTTGACTTGACTTGACATAACTTGTGACTTGACTTGACTTGACTTGACATAACTTGTGACTTGACTTGACTTGACTTGCCCAAGAAAAAAATACTTGGGACTTACTTGAGACTTGAAGGTTAAGACTTGAGACTTACTTGAGACTTGCACATGTGTGACTTGGTCCCATCTCTGTTATTTACCAATATAATATAATATAATATAATATAATACTTGTATAATTTACCCAATATATATTATGATATTGGAATTAATCTGTGAAGGATAAAAAAAATTATATTACACTAATATTCTGTAAATATTTTATATTATTATATAGTATTGTGTAGTATTATTATTACACACACACACACACCAAATACTACTACCACTACTACTAATAATAAGAATAATTATGATGATGATTGTTTTTCAATCACAATGGGTCTCACTTGTCTGGGCCAGCAGATATTTGGCTCAAAAGGAAACATTTTAGGATTGAACTGCCTAATTTAAGGCCTGCTTAGAGATTCGGTCATGCTCTGATTAAAAATTCTGTTATGATGTAGGTTAGAACTTCAGTCATCAGCTCTCAGACTTGATTTATCTAATACCTTATCCAAGTTCAGCCAGATTCCCATCAATGCAGCCAAAATTGCTTTTTAAAAAGGTTCATTTACAGGGCATGAGGTATGTTTGCCTGTAATAATTCTTAAATGTACCACAAGGGGACAGACTGCACAAGGCATTATGGTTCAAATTTCACAACACAAGCCCTTGGATGAAAATAGAGGCTGATGGTAATTAGTTTGAGAATGCGCTGCTTTGATGTTAAAGATCTTGTATATATCTCATATAACTCTCTTCCACCCGCCAGTGAACATCTGTTACAAGATTTCCATGTCTAAAATTTCTCACATCAATAACAGAAGAATTTACAAGCTGTTTGTGTACACCGACTTTGACCTTCGCACCACATTCCAGACTATTACTCTGGACATGTTCCTTCCTTTTCCATACAACTTCCTTTGCATACATATAAAGGCTGACCATTTCACAATGACATCACTGACTTCATTACTCTCACTGATTTCAGTCAATCATTTCTCAGTAACAACCTCCTTCCTCTGTCCAGCAGCACATCAACAGCTTTTTTAACTATTACAGGCCAAAATGAAAAACCTCAAGTTGTGCCAAACGTATAGGTTTATTTCTTCTGTGGGACATATGCAGTACATTTTAGTATAATATTAATATTATTAATATATTTTGAAGAATGTTGGTAACTAAACAGTTGATGGTCCCCACTGACTTCCATGGTGTTTTTTTACATACTGTAACGGGGCTGATGAGTTGAGATGTGCAGATCCATGTGCAAGTTTTTATTAGACAGAGATGTGGTCATAACAGGCATGGGTCAAACACTGGCAAACAGGTATATAGAGGGCAAGACCAAGAATATTCCTAGGGCAAGCGTGGGTCTTTGATGAGCTAACAATATCCAGAGGGGTAATCCAGTATCCAGAGCAAAGGGTCAAAACACGAAAAAAAAGGGCAATGCAAGAAAAAGACTAAACTATGAGAAACTAAAACAAGACTATGAAAAGGAGAAACTGAAAATAGGCTATAAAAACTATAAACTGAAACAAGACTATGAAAACGAGAAACTGAAACAAGACTATGAAAAATATAGCGTTTCAGCGTCAGTTCAGGCAGGCCACGTAATCAAGCTCTGCTATCAGCTGATACCCAGATCTAACAGCTGATCTGATCGCTAAAGCACTCAATTGGTCCATTTCAAACAGGGCACCCTATTTAAGTGCATTTTCATTCTGCTGCTTGGCTGCTTCCACTGCATTGCTTGCAACCCACCTCCTCCCCTAACGCCTCCTTAACTTTGTTTAGCTTAATCAATGTCATTCTGTTTTCATTGATGCATGCTCTGTTCTCAATGGGGGAATTTTATTTGCTGCTCTCCCAGTTTTAAATGGGAGATTGTCCCCAGAAGCTGCTGCTGTTACCTGACTAGCTTTCATAGTAAAAGGATGGGTAACTCAGAACAGAGCCATACCGCCAAATGTAACTAATGTAACAGTCATGCAAATAAAAGATATACAAATCTGACTAAAGAATTGTCTATGGTATTTTTGACTCAAGTGGTCCTGACTGAACTATAAAACGAAACAAGTCTATGAAAACAAACACGGAATGGCTTGGTATTGCAGCTAACTCTAGGAGAGGGATATGTGCAGAACAATACTCAGCAGTGTGGAAATCCAATGCTTATAAAGCTTGTCTGATTGATTGTGTGTGTGTGTGTGTGTGTGTGTGTGTGTGTGTGTGTGTAATTGGTCTCAGGTGCATATGTGATTGTTATCAGGTGACTGTGATTGGTACAATGGAGCATGGGAAATGTATTCCAGGGTGTACTGTGTAGTGTGGATGATGACCTCTGGTGGTGAATTAACAGAAGTTCAGTGACCAGATCATGACACATACTTTCCATACGTCAGCTTTCAAAAACGTATAAATAACCAATACTTTAAAGCACAGTATGTGAATCCAAAACTTTACTTTTAAAGTAACCCCTCTTCTATAAAATATTCACTTGTATAAAAGTGTAACAATAGCTCTGGTCTCTCTTCACAAATATTAAATGAATACATTTTATTTACAAAGAACTGGTATGTGAGATTTGTGTTTTTTTTTATTTTTCAAATGTAATTTAAGACTCTGAGAATGTGTTGAGAGATACTGGCAGATCAAACACTAAACCAATCTAGTTTGACTGGATTAAGACATGCCATTAAGAGTCCTGTTGCAGGTTGGCATTCTATTTGCACAAAGCTCTTGCTGTATGTCGATCTGGCAAAAACACCAGGGTGTATCCAGCCCTTGGGGAGCACTCAGAAATAATCTACAGTTTCAGCAGTGAAAGGGATCTTAATGCTGTTATTGACGCAGTTTACTAAGCAAATAAAATCAACAGTTGTTGTTGTTTTACATGCGTAAACATGAAGAAGATATAATATGGCTAGTTACATAGTGAGTCAATCATTCCCAACTTCCTGGCTCATTTTTGTTTTGGCTTTGTTCATGTGACGGTTGGTTTGATTAGTGGGTTGGATGGAGCAACTTTCAGGTTGACACACCTGTCTGCTGTGAGACACATGGCTGACTGATTTATCACACTGATAAGTATCATGCCTGGCCTAATGAAACGCTTCTGTCGAAAATCCTTTTAAGGCATTTTTAATGGATGTGGGGTTGGTAGGTCAAGGGTTTTGTGATTAAGATCATTGATGAAAGATCTTGAAAACTAGCTTGATGCATTAAAAAGAAAAAGATTTTGTTTAATTTGTTACAAAGCAAAGTAAAAATGAATAGTAATTTGTTTTCTGATATTGCAAATCAGAGCTCATTGGCTTTTTTGGTTTTATTTAGTTCTTGTTGAAAAAATAGTTCTTAGTTCTTTATTGAATCCTCTGAGTTCTACAAAAGTCATTTGTTCGTGAATTGAGCTATTTGTATTGAGCATATACAAAAGCCAGAATCATCATTAAGAAGACATAACCTTGGCTTAAAAATTTAATCAGTTTGTAGTAAAGAGGATAAAACAAAGTGTACATGTGTCTACAGATTATTGACAATAAGACACTCCCAAAACATATGAAGAAAAGTACCTGATGATGCTGTATTACAGATATGGCAGTTGTAAATTGGTTGTAGTTTCATTTTGAATCTTTTGTTAGGAGTTATATGAATAAATTTTAAATGTATTAGATAATGAGTCAAGTTTTTCGAGGTTAAACTGAAGTTAGACCACACCCTCTTCACTGTATGACTTTATTTGACCAAAAAGAACTGATTTTTGATCCACAAAAAATAAATAAATAAATGAAATCAAATGCTCTTAAGAGTCATTATTTTGTAAATTGGGCTACACTGTTCACACTGCATGTTTTAAATTCAATAAAACTAACCTGCTCTTAAAAGTTGACGACTCATTGGAAAGACATTTTGCCATTAATTTGTGGCACATAATATGTACCGTATTTTCAGGATTTTAAGCCGCACTTTTTTTCATAGTCTGGCTGGTCCTGCGACTTATAGTCAGGTGCGACTTATTTATCAAAATTAATTTGACATGAACCGAGAAAAATGAACCAAGAGAAATGAACCAATAGAAAACATTACCGTCTCCAGCCGCGAGAGGGCGCTCTATGATGCTCAGTGCTCCTGTAGTCTACACTGAAGACATGGAGCGCCCTCTCGCGGCTGGAGACGGTAATGTTTTCTCTTGGTTCTTGGTTCTAAATAAATGCGACTTATAGTCCAGTGCGACTTATATATGTTTTTCCTCATCATGCCGTATTTTTGGACTGATACCACTTATACTCAGGTGCGACTTATAGTCCGAAAAATACGGTAATTCATTACTTTCAATACAGACTCTGAATACACATTCAAAACTCAGGTGAAACAGTGGAGCAGGGGGGCTCAGCTGAGTGAACTCACACATGTGAATCAAAACTTGAAAGGCAGACATATAGCCTATTTTGACTTATTTACTTAATTGGATGTAAGCAAAGGATTGTGAGAAAAACACTTCCATAAATGTTACTCCATCACTCAGTAACATTTAATATACCAAAAGGAGTCTAAATACTCTTTAGTCTCCCTCCTACATATTCATAGGCCTGCCATTTCCATCCTACATGCACCGCATGAGCAAGCAGTGACTCCTCTTGGTCTCTCATCATAATAGAGCTGCAGTAAGAAGAACGATGAGGTCATGCCCCGTCAGCAGCTCTGATTGGACGGCTGGTGACATGAGCCATGACGAAGAAGCCTCTGGAATGCGGTGACCCTGTCAGGTCTCCATCTATGTCCACGCCTGATAAAGATGTCACTCCTCAAATCCATTCAGGGAATGTGATGTCTGCTTTGGCACTAACCTGCCATTCAGGGATGTTGCTTAAGTAGTCCTTCCTTATCTAATCCATTGTGAAACTAAACAAGACCAGTTCTTTTCCTTGAAGACATTTCCCTTGAGGCTCAAATGGAATTAGGCTCAAATGAGGGACTCAGAGCCTCCTTCACAGGAAACTGGACAGATTTTAAAGACCAGCGTCTGAAGCACTGTGAGAAAAAGCTGAACGCTGGACAGAAGTGATTTAGGCATGAGCTCTAGAGATTGAGGGACCGCAGAAATGATGTGAACTTCTGATGTGTGGTTATATGGTTTACCACTCCACACTGTTTTCAATGATTTCACAGATGTGAAGAGTCTTATCAATGCTGGCCACCCAGAATTTGCAACCACCTTGTAATCATTCAGAACATCTGAAAGGGGTCATATGACGTTGTTAAAAATAATATTATGTTGTGTATTTGGTGTAATGAAATGTGTTTATGCGGTTTAAGGTTAAAAAAACCCCACATTATTTTCCACACTGTACATTATTGTTTCTCCTCTATGCCCTGTCTTTTTAAAACGCATCAATTTTTACAAAGGTCATCGTTCTGAAAAGTGAGATGTACACTGATTCGCCAGCTATCCAGTGCGTTGTGATTGGCTGAATTTCTCAAGCATGTGACGGCAATGTTAAACCCCTGCTATATTGTGATGCTCTGGCTCTGTGTTATGAGAGAAATCCAATAAAACCCATTACAAATGAGCCATTTGTTGCATCGAGTGGGGACATACAGTAATTACTGATTATAATGACTTATACTGTGTTTTTACACGTTGTGTTAAGTATCGCGCCACGTAAACATAAAACCATGCCTGCATTTGTGATCGGAGAAATGACAAACAACAAGCGCTACTCTACACTACTCAAAACTTGCGTTTGAATCATCAGTGGCCAATCCTTTCAATATAAAAAAAACATACTTACAGTGTGTGAGTCAGAAGTGCCAGACTGTCCTTACAAATATGGAACTGCGGATTCGATGAAGGAGCTTGTGGCAAGTACATTTGATAACCCCGGGCTGGACTCCGCTTCATCCACAGTGAAAGCCGATCCAGCAATCCACAGAGCCAAGTTCATGATTTTCCTCAGCGACCAGCACGGATCAGCTCGAGGCATTACAAAGCAGATATTGTCCTCTGAAAGTGAAATGTTCACTTTGAAAGTGATGTTCAGCCAAGTATGGTGACCCATACTCAGAATTCGTGCTCTGCATTTAACCCATCCAAAGTGCACACACACACAGCAGTGAACACACACGCACCATGAACACACACCCAGAGCAGTGGGCAGCCATTTATGCTGTGGCGCCCGGGGAGCAGTTGGGGGTTCGGTGCCTTGCACAAGGGTACCTCAGTCGTGGTATTGCCGGCCTGAGATTCAAACCCACAACCCTAGGGTTAGGAGTTAAACTCTCTAACCACTCGGCCACGACTTCCCCAATGGCATAACAAAGTAGTTACACTTTCAAAATGAAACACAGCGTCTCCACAACATGGCGGCAACAACAATACTACAGCAAGAATAAAAGTTATTTGGGCAGTGTTATGCAAATCTTCCCACACAGTGACGTGTATATATATGGGGGCGTGTTTAAACGAGGCATTTCAGTAGGGCTTGGAAAAATCTTAACTTTGATAAAGAATATCTCTTTGGATTTGAATCTTAAGTCTTTGCAACTTAACAGATCTTCTTCATGCACCAAGAGCTTTTAACACTCCAAAGAGAAAGGAAAAATGTAAACTGCATCATATTTAGGTGGTTATTTTAAAACTGGTTGGGTGTGCATAACTTTTAAAGCGCTTTTGTTAATTATAGTTAATTATATAAATATCTTTTTTTTTTCACTGGTGTTGGTGCCCTTTCAGAACTGTAGTGGATTTGATGACAGTTTGGCTTTCGAGTATGTGTATTTTTATGAGCTTGTTGTATTGTGCTAGTTGTGTTGATGTGGTGTTAACATTTTGCAGCATGCTAAATAGGCTTGATTTCCTGTATTTCATTTTGCTATCAGTGGGCATGACTGACAAACCCATGCCTGTTGGATTCTCCCTCTCGTTCTATATCTGTCTATCTTCTCGTCATGCTGCTGTTTATTCTCCCGTGAAGACGCTGTGTTTTGCCATTATTTGGAGTTGACTGCTTGTTTCTGTTCCTTATTGGTCAGTCTTAGTGCCCTACTTCACGTTGTGCATCTGACTCATTTTTTATAAGAGATTAAAATTTGTGCTCTGTCTCTTTTTCTATTTTTATAAATTAAACTTTTTCCTCTTTATTTCTTTTTTTATTTATGTGGAGGTAAAATTTGTTTGGCTTGGTTTGATTTCTTCATTCCTGTTGTTAATTTGTTTTGCTGTTTTATTTCCAGGTGTCCAACAATTTATGAATGCAAATTGACTTATGTGTGATTATAATCTGATTCAAAGTTGCTTTGCAGTAATTTCATGTGACTAATTATTTGATCCATCCAACGTTTCATTGTTCTTCCCTGTTTCTGTCTGGTATTGATACCCACTTTTGTGTGGGGAGGCTTTATCAATTAATTGATGTCCATTTTTATGGTATATTGAGTATATTGTTATAGTTTACTCATTTATTTTTGTATTTATTGCAGGAGCTGGGGTCCCACGGGTGAATGGATCTTCTTCCTTGTGGTGGTGGTTCTTCTTTATTGTGTGCTATGTAACTCTCTGAGTGTTTGGTAGTGTGATCTGAATGCACAGTGGTGTGTGTGTTGAAGTGTGCCCTTGCAAACTCCTTTTTGTTTCCTGCTGAACGATCCTTGGCTTAGATCCTTACATGCAGTGGTGTGTTTTTATGTTTTTCCTTATTCATTTATAATCATTTATTCACATAATCATCATATAGTCATTCACGTGAGTTATTATTTGATTATTTGTATCATTTGATTATTTTTATCATTTATCATTTAAGTATTTTTATTGTTTATACATTTATTATGTTTATTCATTAATTATGTTCCTATATTTTACATTTCTTATTCATTTTTCCTAGCTTATGCATTCTCATTGTTTTCCATCTCATGCTTGTGTGGTTTCATGAACTGTTTTGTCTGTATGAATAAAAGGTAGATAATAGGGAATGTTTATGGAAACCCAAGTTTTATGTGATGTTGTTGTGAAGCAGTTTTGGTATAACAGTACCTGTTGAATTTGTGCTGATCAGATGAAGTTTGAACTGCCAGCTTTGTGTACTCTGTGTATTTTGATGTGCTCAAGCCTCAAATAAAAAATGTCTTTATTAACTGGTCACTATTTTTAAAAGCTTTCGGGAGGAACCACAGCTGTTCATTACTCATGTAATGCCGCTCACCCCAGGAGAGAACTGAACCTCTGGTCTGAAGGTCACTGTCAAATATTTTTTGTTTTCCCAGATGAGAAAATAGATGAACTTGTTAATCTTAAAAGGCTTTTGTAAACCGTAAACTTATGCATTGCTTTGTTAGACATTTATTGCCAATTTTGTAATATGCAGATTGATGATTAAATACGTGTGTGTGTGATAATCTCTTTTGAATTTTTTATTGAATTTGACAAAAATAAACTTTAATATTTAATCCAAAAATGTAAAGGAACATTTTAAATGCTCTTAGATTTCACAGGCATACCAACATATTTTGTCTAAAACAGGCCAAAATACACCATAGCTGTCAAGCTTAGCTGTCTTTCTTCAGATTAATCTTTTTTTTGGGGCACACATTAAATTCAGTTTAGATGAGGCAACACCAGTTTGGGTTCCAGTAATTAGCTGGTGAAACTTGCCCTTATTTTGCATGTTCAAATTTAACTTATTTCTATTTTAATTAGTCAATAGCACATAGCAAAATGTTTGTGAAATTTCATGGGAACACTATACAGTTAATAATATGGTCATGGCAATTATGTTTGTTTGATTTTTTTTTTATTTTTTTTATATTTTTTTTTACATTAACTTAATTTTGTATGTTATAATGAAAGCCAACTTGATAAGTAGGTTAAATGCAATCTAAGTTGAAATTACTTGTACAACCCAATTGATTACTTAAGGAAATGAAAAAAGGTCCATTTTCTATTATCTAATAGTGTATTTATGTGTGAATCAAAGCTTTCTCAGATCTTACATTCAAACCAAGCCGTTTTGCAAAGTCTGTGCTTTTCCTGTGAATTTAGACCGATTTGATAGTCATTTCCACTTCCAAAGTAATATTTTATGACCATATGCTATTTGTTTTTATGCTGAGTATTATTAATTTTTATAGAATGTAAAAGGTTATTTCAGCACAGATACAGTAGGCTATAAGCATTGCAGTCTAATTGGCATGTTGCCCATTACTTTTCAAATCAATTTTTCCCATTAGTCATGAGAAAATAAGAAATGGAACTTGTTTAACTGAACGAGACATATCAGACTTAGACAACAAGGAATGTAATTTCCATAATAACAATTATAGGAAGGCAGACACTTAATGGAGAAACAGTAAATAGCCTACGTAATTCCTCATCTACATTTACAACACCTTCAGGAGCTGTTGTTTTTGGAAGAGCCATCACTTTCTCAATCGTATGTTCAGTCAAAACGTATCATTCTTTAATGGTTTTCATCTGTGAATCAGTTTACCATAACAGCAAGTTCAATGTTTTTATAAGTGGTTCGACAAAATAAAACAATCCCATGTAGGACAATGGGAATGTATTGCACAGTATGTTATATTGTTAGCTGTGTGAGTGTAAGATTGAAACTCAGTGAAGATTCGTGATGAAGAACTCGTGGAGATTGTTGTATAATATCCTGGCAGCAAGCCATGAGACACATGTTGGAAGGAATCTGTTTCCAATTAGAAAAAAAGAGACTCAGAAGACCACTTAAGCTTACTCTACCTATACCTGAGTTCTAAGTTACTCTATGTTTATTCATCTCTAGGGGGTGAACATGATACATTTCAAACTTTCAAAAGATCAGAGCTCTTATCAATCAGAGAGCTGACTTTGTCACCATGTAAATTCTTACAAAGTCTGTGGTTCAATCATGAGGGCTGTAACATCAAGGTAGCAACTTTAAAACAAACTAATGATGTCCATACACTACTCGATTTTCAAAGTTGACAGATCGCTGTTCTTTCAACACTGAACGACTATTTGGGGTGTCATGAAGTTGAAGATGCTGAAAGTGAAAGTCTGCTGGAAATCTACTAACCCTCAGGACATCCAAGATGTAGATGAATATGTTTCTTCATCAAAACAAGTTTGGGGAAATTTGGGATTAAATGACTACCTCACTAATGGATCCACTGCAGCAAATACAGTCCATCAGAAATGTATTGTAAAGCAAAAAGTAATCCAGTCTGAATCAGGAAATAGGTATGCACAGATCAAGCACTGTTTACAAGCCAAAACCGTTCTAGACAGATATTTTAGTGGATTTTGATGTCAGAGGATAACAGGGGATGGAGGCTTTCAATGGAGGAAATGGTAATGCGGATTATTGACTTGTATTTTGTCTGGAAGCAAAATATAATAAAATAAAAAATGCCTTGATGGATTTGTTTTTGACAAATATGCAGCTTTTCACTTCACAAGACATTGAATGCTGGACTGGAATGGTGTGGATTACATGAGGACTATTGAAAATTAGCTTTTTCATTCACTGCAGAGGATCCATTAGTGAGCAAGATATGTAATGCTTATGCAAACAAACTCATCTACATCTCAGATGGCCTGAAGGTTGAGAACATCTTTAATTTGTGAAAGCTTTAATTTTAATAAAAGCTGCTAAAGCTCAGGGTTGGTAACCGGAAGGCTGCTGGTTTTACCATCACAGGGAGCAAGTTGTGAACTGCCAACTTTGCATTCAACCAAAGCGCAGTATCAGACACAGAGATTATTATCTATGTAACAAGGCTCCATGTTCCCAAACATGTAATTGCATGCACAATAGATTTCAATCCAACTTGTGGATTACTGTACTGTTTTGAAATGTGTTTGTGATGCATGGAGAAAATTTCAGAGGAAACCCATATTATTTAAGATCTGACGAGCTGCATGTTTGGTCTGGTCTTTTTGTGTAAAGCAGCCTGAATCAGATTATCCTACTGAACACCTCCACAAGCCACAGTCATAACTGCATATTTTCAAGAACTGCACTTTCCCCGGACCATTGTGTCCAGCAAGCCACAACATGTATACCGAAAGAACAGTTTGTGACATTAGAGCAATTTTTGGTCTACAGTTTCATACATTAATAGTCATTGTAAAGGAATTTATTTTGTGTTTGCTTTGGACGTGATGTTTATAGTTTAAAATGTTTTAAATAAACATTCCACACAAAATAAATAAAAAGAAATCTCATGTTGACCTCTGTTTCAGCTCTCAGAGAGGTAGTATTTTAGGAATTCTTTATTCCCTGAAGTCAACTCTTGACTTAAAAAAAACTGAATGCTTTATTCATGAATTGAACCAATCATTCTGTATTTTGCCCAAAGCTATTTCATGACTTAAGATTTAGATACATTTGAATACTTTTACTGTGTTATATTTGTATTATGTTCTGTGGAAGGATACAGTCTTATAAGTTTGGAATAAGATGAGGATAATTGAATTAGGTGCAATCTATATCTTTCACGGTAAAGTGTATGGAAATAAACAAAAGTCATCAGATGATTACAGTAAAACTAAATAACAAGTGTGTGAATTTGTTCTCCAAGTATATCACTACACTGAAATTATAAGGTTCTATCTGACATTTTCATCAAAATGGAGTAATTAACATATTCTTATTCTCATAACTTCATATTTGTACATTTAACAATGTCAACGTTCATAGTCGCGGGAAAAAGGAGGTGGGAACCGGCGAACATTTAAATAAAACTTTAATAACAAAATAAACATAAAACAGCGCAACAGGCCCTCGCGCACGACTGTTGCACACACACAAAACACAAAATAAAATCCAGGCCTGGTCCTCTCTCATCCTTCACTGTCATTACTCTTCCTTTTATCCCTCCGGAGCTCCTCCGTGAGACTCGAGACCGGTGAGTGGTGCAGGTGTAGCTCATCTTTAATTACTCCACCGGCCTCGCTCCATTCCCACGGCTCTCTGCCGCGCCCCACTCATCACAGTACATTTTAGAACTTGTTATATAGAAAACAAAAAGGTTCTATCTACAAAGTCAAACTCTAACTTGTTTCTAAGGTTCTATTTGTGAGCCAATCAGCATTTCGAATGCACGCAAACAGACCAATCAGGAACAACTTTTTTTTTTGTCATGATGCCAGACTGCTCCACGTCAGCAGAAAAGATATTGTGAAATGTTTTTATATTTAATATTTTTGTGACATGATAATGACTTTTCAACTTCTATTCAGTGTGATTTTAGTATCATTGCGATATTATTAAAGTTTTTATTATTATTTTGAATCAGTTTTTATTTTTATATTCTCCATTTTCATTTCAAATTTAGTTAAAGTTTTGGTAATTTTGTTGTGTGTTTTGTATATTTTGTCTATTTAAGATGTCTATTTTATTATATATATGTCTACAATATATGTTTAAGTTTATATGTATATATTTTGTATTTTGTCTAGTTTTAGTTATTTTAGTACATAAGAATTAGAAATGTTGAAATAAAAAGTGTACTTAATTATTTATTTATTTATTTTTGTTAAAGTTTATTTTATTTCCAGGAACAAAAATGTTTGATTTTACGGTTTTAATTTTGTTTTCTGTTTTGGATTTAGTTAACTATAATAACTCTATTGCTTCTATTTTAGTTTGTAGTTTTATTTTTATTTTATTTTTATTTTTTCAGGCTGATGCACTATGTTCCTATTTGTATTTCTGTATAGTTTGAGTGACTATAAATATGCCATATTTAGAGGAGTGATTTGTCACTTCTGCTTTAGGCATTTAATTAGTTTTGAGTGTTTGTCTCTGACTCAGGGCACTACTGGAAAGCTTTGTCATTCAGCGCAGTACAGTCTTGCATTGTCGGTCTTTTTGATAAAGTCTGGTCTAGTTTCAGCCGATCTAAAATATGCAGTGTGTGCAAAATCCTAAAAACAATTGCACAGAAGTGCTACAGGTAATTACTAGATGTAAAAATTTAGTAAGTAAAATGTATAGTGTGAACACCCAAAACATGTATATTGCTCCTAGTTCATGCACATGCCATGTTCTTTTGCTGTTTCCTCTTTCACTTGCTATAAAGGTTTTTTTATATATATAATTGGCATCCTAGAGGGAGCAGTCTGAGGTCTGAAATCTGGAGTTCAAACATCATGGACACCTGTTTGATGAGGAAAGTAAAGTAAACAAATAGCAATTAATTTTTGTTGTTCATTGGTTTCTAAGTTCATTCACATGATTGGGGGGAGGTGGACGTACCAGTAACTGCATTCTGCTCAGCTAACAGATGTTCATCATGTTGTTTCGTACTTTTTGGTGTTTTGTGGCCTTTACAGAGACTTTTCCAACCAAGAAAAAGTATTTTCTCAATACACTGTAAAGGTGTAGGATTTACTTTGAAATAATCTTTCTCAGAAATTGCTGGTAAATTTCACAAACAATTAAAGTAACAAGTAATGCACTGAATTGAATAAAATGTGAAATTTTGAAGTACTGATGCAATCTTTGTTTTATTAACAAACAACAATGTAGCTACATGTAAAGAAAATACATAGACAAATATTTTAAACTTTATATATATATATATATATATATATATATATATATATATATATATATATACACACCGTATTTTTCGGACTATAAGTGGCACCTGAGTATAAGTCGCATCAGTCCAAAAATACGTCATGATGAGGGAAAAATATATATATAAGTCGCACTGGACTATAAGGCCTGGTTCACACCGGACGTCGAAGCGACGCGGAACGGAGGCCGCTTCCTTTCGGCGCCCATGTTAACCTATGGTGTCGTTCACACCAGACGCGTGAACGACACCATGGTGTGAACAGGCAGGCACCGGACTGCGCGTGATTTTCTGTTCCGCGTCGCTTCGGCGTCCGGTGTGAACCAGGCGTCAGTCGCATTTATTTAGAACCAAGAACCAAGAGAAGACATTACCGTCTACAGCCCCGAGAGGGCGCTGTATGTCTTCAGTGTATAGGCTACAGGAGCACTGAGCATCATAGAGCGCCCTCTCGCGGCTAGAGACGGTAATGTTTTCTTTTGGTTCATTTCTCTGGGTTCATTTCTCTCGGTTCATGTCAAATTAATTTTGATAAATAAGTCGAACCTGACTATAAGTCGCAGGACCAGCCAAACTATGAAATATATATATATGTATATATATTTAATTTTATTTAATTGTAATAATTGAGTAATAGTATTCATTTAAACAATTATATAGATTATTTCAACTCAAAATGCAAAAAAGCATAGCAATGCAAACTCTTATCTTTATTTTTAAAGAGCTATGAACAGCTTTTTTTTTACCACCATCCTTAATGGAAGCATGTAATTGCTCTTGCTCGTGAACCAAAGTCCTCTGAGTGTACAAATCCAATCTGCCACAAGTCTAGCCACATGTAAGAGAATGTAGTTGGCCCAAATGTTATTTTTCTGAAGGGAAATGCCAAGAATGGTAATGGCAGGACCATATCCTTGCTTTTGTGAGATACTATGTTTTGTTCCCTTGCACTTATTGGAGTTATTGGAAAGTACCATTAAATAGTATTCTGCATCCCTTCATCTGATAGTGCAAAAGAATGTAAATCTGCTGTTTACTTCTTATCTTGCATCTAACCGCAGCCTGAAGAACACAAATTCAGAGCTGCTGTCCGCTGTTTGACACCAATCCTGCAGCTCTGAAACGAGTGAGTAATGTCTGTCCACATGTGCACCGATCCCAATAATGAACATGATTGTGAGAAAAAAAAACAGCTCTTGTTTTGTGTCTCCAGAGTTCAGGGTTAAACTCACAGCAAAATGGGGTTGTTATTACATTTTCTCTGTCAAGAAAACAGACTCCATGAAAAGCCCTGAAAGACCTGAATGTTTACCTGGACTGTGAGCAAAAGAAAATTATCTAAGACATGAAAAAAAGACGATCTTCTCAATGTGCTCTAAAGGAGTCTGTTTGGCTTGGTTCCTAAAATGTGTAAAACACTCTTTTTAAGCTTGAACATGAACCTGGAAAAAAGGTTGAAGAAACGAGCCAAGACAAAAGAAACGTTGTCCTGGAGTTCTGAAAGTAATAAAAAAATCTGTTTTATTGATCGTTAAATTAAATTTTCTGCTGTAAACTGTAACTTTTTTGATTAGTAATATGCATTGCTAAGAATTCATTTGGACAACTTCAAAATCGATTTTCTCAGTATTTTGATTTTTATATTGTCCAGTCCTTAGAAACCATACATCAGTGGAAAATTTATTTATTCATTTTTGAAAATTTTACACTTAAAACTGCTTTTGTGGTACAGGGTTAGTCTCATAACTATCAACCAGTATTCAAAACATTTTAATTTATTGGTATCAGTCGATATTAAATATTTAATTACAGTAGTGGCCAGAATTTTTTACACACTTGGTAAATATGATCAAAGGTGACTGTAAAAAAACAATCTACATTGTTAATCCTTTTGATTATACAAAAGGAAACACTTGCAGAAAGGTAAGTATGTCACTTCCTGTAATCAAATTGAGCCACTGGCCCACGAGAGCATCATGACTCATTTGTGTTATCTTTGAATATTTGGAATCAGAATCAGAATGAGCTTTATTGCCAGTTATGTTTACACATACGAGGAATTTGTTTTCGTGACAGAAGCTCCGCAGTACAACAGAATGACAGCGACAGAACATAAAACACATAATAAAAGAATATAAAAATACAAAAAATACAAATAAGTAGATAAGGAATAACAATATACAAATTGACAATTGTAGGCAGGTATATTACAAAAATGCAGTTATGTATGTACATGTATATTATGTGCAAAATGTAAGTGTATACTAAGTATGTGTGTTAGATAAATTAAGTGTATGTGTATATAAATATAAAGTGTAGTGTGTTCAGTGTGTTCAGTGTGTATCAGCTGTTCATAAGATGGATTGCCTGAGGGAAGAAACTATTCCTGTGTCTGGACGTTCTGGTGCTGAGTGCTCTGTAGCGTCGACCAGATGGCAACAGTTCAAAGAGGGAGTGTGCTGGATGTGAGGGGTCCAGAGTGATTTTAACAGCCCTTTTGCTCACTCTGGATAAGTACAGTTCTTGAATAGATGGGAGAGTTGAACCGATAATTCGCTCAGCAGTCCGGACTACCCTCTGTAGTCTTCTGAGGTCAGATTTAGAAGCTGAGCTGAACCAGGCAGTTACTGAAGTGCAGAGGATGGATTCGATGATGGTGGAGTAGAACTGTTTCAGCAGATCCTGTGGCAGGTTAAACTTCCTCAGCTGGCGAAGGAAGTACAACCTCTGCTGGGCCTTTTTCACAATGGAGTCAATGTGAATGTCCCACTTCAGGTCCTGAGAGATCAGGTGCCCAGGAACCTGAATGACTCCACTGCAGTCACAGTGCTGTTCATGATGGTGAGTGGGGGGAGTGCAGGGGGGTTTCTCCTGAAGTCCACAGTCATCTCCACTGTTTTGAGCGTGTTAAGCTCCAGGTTGTTGAGAGTGCACCAGACAGCCAGCTCTTTAACCTCCTGTCTGTAAGCAGACTCGTCACCGTCCTGAATGAGGCCGATGAGTGTGGTGTCATCTGCAAACTTCAGGAGCTTGACAGAGGGGTCCTTAGATGTGCAGTCATTAGTGTACAGGGAGAAGAGCAGTGGGGAGAGAACGCAGCCCTGGGGAGCTCCGGTGCTGATTGTACGGGTGCTGGATGTGTATTTTCCCAGCCTCACTAGCTGCTGCCTGTCTGTCAGGAAGCTGTTGATCCACTGACAGACGGAGGTGGGCACGGAGAGCTGAGTTAGTTTGGGCAGGAGGAGGTTTGGCATGATCGTGTTAAAAGCCGAGCTGAAGTCCACAAACAGGATCCTCACATAGGTCCCCGGTCTGTCTAGGTGTTGCAGAACATAATGCAGTCCAATGTTTACTGCATCGTCCACAGACCTGTTTGCTCTGTAGGCAAACTGAAGAGGATCTAGCAAGGGTCCAGTGATGTCCTTCAGGTGGGCCAGCACCAGTTTTTCAAATGACTTCATGACTACGGATGTTAAAGCCACAGGCCTGTAGTCATTTAGTCCTGTAATTTTGGGTTTCTTTGGGATGGGGATGATGGTGGAGCGTTTGAAGCATGAAGGAACTTCGCACAGCTCCAGCGATCTGTTGAAGATCTTTGTGAAGATGGGGGCCAGCTGGTCAGCACAGGATTTCAGACAGGCTGGTGTAACACAATCTGGGCCTGGTGCTTTTTTCCTTTTCTGCTTCCGGAAGACCTGGCGCACCGCATCCTTGCTGATCTGTATTGCAGGTGTGGGGGAGAGGGGGGATGCAGGAGGTGTGAATGGTGAGAGTGCTTGATTGGAGAGGTGTTCAGGAAGGGTTGCAGGAGTTGTTATTGGTGTGAACGGTTGTGTGGAGAGGTGTTCAGGGCAGGTGATGGGTGTTCTTTCAAACCTGCAGTAAAACTCGTTCAGATCGTCTGCCAGTCGTTGATTTTCCACAGTGCTGGGGGGTGGTGTCTTGTAATTGGTGATCTTCTTTAGACTTTTCCACACTGATGCTGAGTCGTTCGAAGTGAACTGAGTCCTTATTTTTTCAGAATAATTCCTCTTTGCCACTCTGATCTCCTTTTCCAGTGTGTATTTAGCCTGTTTATACAAGACATTGTCCCCCTTCCTGTAAGCATCTTCTTTGGCCTGACGGAGCTGTCTGAGTTTTGCAGTGAACCACGGTTTGTCATTGTTGTAATTTAGTTGAGTCTTGGTAGGAATACACATATCCTCACAGAAACTGATATATGATGTTACGGTCTCTGTGAGTTCATCCAGATCGATGGTAGCAGCTTCAAAAACACTCCAATCAGTGAGGTCAAAACAAGATTGTAAATCCTGCTCTGCTTCATTAGTCCATCTTTTTACAGTCCTTAATACAGGTTTAGCTGATTTTAGTTTCTGCCTGTAGGTCAGTATAAGATGAACCAGAAGGTGATCAGATAGTCCCAAAGCTGCTCGTGGAACAGAGTGATATGCATCCTTTATTGAGGTGTAACAGTGATCCAATATATTACTGTCTCTTGTGGGACAAGTAACATGCTGTCTGTATTTTGGCAGTTCACGGGAGAGATTGGCTTTATTAAAGTCCCCGAGAATGATTAAAACAGAGTCCGGGTGTTGTTGTTCTGTCTCTGTGATCTGCTCAGCGAGTTTCTGTAAAGCCAGACTTACTTGCGCTTGCGGAGGAATGTAAACACTAACCAGAATGAGCGAGTGAAACTCCCGCGGCGAATAGAACAGCTTGCAGTTGACAAACTGCATTTCTAGATCAGGACAGCACATCTTCTTTAACACAGTTACATCTGTACACCACCGTTCATTGATGTAAAATCATGTCCCGCCGCCGCGCGATTTCCCCGTTGATTATGCTTCGCGGTCCGCTCTAAACAGCTGAAAGCCCGGCAGATGGAGCGCGCTGTCCGGTATGGCGTTATTCAGCCAGGTTTCCGTGAAACACAGAGCAGCAGAGTGTGAGAAATCCTTATTTGTCCGAGAAAGCAGAAGGAGTTCGTCCGTTTTGTTGGGTAGAGAGCGTAGATTTGCTAGATGGATGCTAGGCAACGGCGTTCGAAATCCGCGCTTCCTGAGTCTGACGAGCGCACCAGCTCGCTTTCCCCGCCTGCGCGTCCTGAAGCGTTTGATCAGCGCCGCTGCTCCTCCGATAACAATATTTAGTAAAACGTCTGAATAATTGAAATCCGGAAAAACATCTTGTGGTGCGTTCTGCCGAATGTTCAGCAGTTCATCCCTGGTGAAACTGATTGCAGGAATATAACTAAAGACAGGACAAACTAACAAAAAGACAAAAACATATGCAGAGCACGTCACGGAGGCAGCCATCCTGTACCGGCGCCAAGGTCACACTAGTTATAGTTAACTATTGTCCCATTTACCATAATTTCATGATTGTACATTTTTTATTAATGGTGCATACTATGAACGAACCCATAACTCTAAATATCAAGCTTTTCCAGTCCAGCACTGTTTGTGCTATCAGCATGAATCATATCTCAAAAACTGTGCAAAATGTGTTTTTCTAACCCATCAGATTCATCATTTTAAAATCAGTCAATAAAATGGTTGAAAGGAATCTCAAATAATCATAGCTAACAAAATTATGTTCCAAGAACATTTTGTTAACATTCCTATTAAGTTATGAAAATCTTATTTTCGAATGTTCTCTGACTGTTCAAAATGTCGTTTATTCTTATGAGCATTCCATTAAAGCACTATGCAAATGTTGTTGGAATGTTGAATGTGTTTGAATGTTCTCTAAAATGATCCAAGAATGATATATAAACAATGCTTTTGTACTACTGTTTTAAGAACATTATTAAAAGAACAGGTCAACCAAAAATGAGTTTCTTTATTTGTGTGTGTGGTTTTTATCAGCTGTTTTGACTCTCATTCTGATGGCACCCATTCACTGCAGAATATCCAATGGTGAGCAAGTGATGTAATGCTAAATTTCCCCAAATCTGCTCCAAAGAATCATGAATAATACATCTTGGATGGGCTGCCGCCTTAGGGTGAGTTCATTTTGAGTACATTCTCAATTTTGGGTGAACTATTCCTTTAAAGACTATAGATAACACTGAATTAACATTTCTAAGAGAGCGTTTGTTCATGCAGTAAATTAGAGAATTATTCTTGTCAGGGTTTATACTGAAGGAGAGATCTGACACTTGGGGGCTCTTGTTTTTCTTGGGCCTGTAAGCTACCCTCTAAAAAAAAACAAAAAAAAAAAAACTGGAACACCATAGCAACTACATAGCAACATCCTAGCAAAAACGTAGAGTCATGACAGTAAGTTATTTTTATTTTTTTATTTTATTTTACCACACATAAATTATATTTTATTTTGATTAAACATATTTCAAACAGCTCAAAGCTGTTAATTCTTGACAAAACCTACGTTTAGGCATTAAATATCCCTACACAATTGGCACTGCTAATTGCCCAAAGAGATTCTCAAACAGTAGCCTACAGTAGGATGAGACTTTCAGGAAAACTTCCTTTTCCCAGTCTTATCATATCTCTTAGTGGTTTTGGGTGAGTTTTACTAGAAGCACTGAATCCTGTAAGCGTTTTAGCATGCAAAGCCACAAGCGAGAGTGAGGTACCAGCTGCTCATTAGCATAAGGCTCTGAATGGGCAAAAGACCCCTGCTGGTATTCAGAGGTGCCAGCGTCACATACCTCCCGAAACTGGGACAGAACTCCAGTCATACTTCCCGAAATACAAATCGTGAGCATGTCATGAGTAATATTTAGTGTTGTCATATAGTGGTCATTGGAGGAGTTTATGCCCATAAGCAATTGAAAGCCTTTTTTACGTGACATAATGCATTCATTTGAGATCTATTTATATAAAGACATCTATTTATTTATTTATTTATTTATTTATTTCTCCTGCATAATATGTCAATGCACATGTGTTGGTGTAAAGAGTGACTAAACACATCAGATGGTGTACTGGTGAAGGCAAAGGGTCAAGGTTTAATGAAACATGGTGGAAATGTTATTTTATTTTATTAACTGGAGAATTAAGTAAGCTCAGCTTCCCGGTAATTCTAAGAATGAATTATGCTCAAGAAAAAACAATTATTTTAGCTTGCATTTTTAATATCAGCAGTATGAAATAATAATTCTAATATATAGTCATATATATATTACATATATTTTTTAAGGTAGAGACATACATTTATAAATAATTCAAATGAATAAATACATACAATTTAATAATTATATAAACATATATTTCTTTCCTTTTAAACATGCATTCCTTTACACTAAAGCTCTTTAGTGGTTTGTGTAATCAACTGTATGACTGAGGAAATCCATAAATGGCAATATGCAAAAGTAGACAGACCCACTTGTCCTAAAGGGCGGGGCTTCATTAGTGTCGCTAGAATCACGACTGGAATCTGTCTGGTTTTCCTGCGCTCACACACACACACACACACACACAGTCAAGAATATTTATAAGCCACCTGGGACGAGGTTATACCTTCATTTTTATCCTACCTGGTAAAAGGAGTTTTACTTGATCTTTGGATTTTGCCACCTCGAATCTCGGATAGTATGGAAAACAGGCAATTGAAATTTCACTTGCGTGCATTGGTGCTCGTTTTATTTTTCATGAAGGCTTGCGCCTCAGGTAAGTCACATACCTGTGCCATAACGATTGAATGCGTGTTATTCCGTTTGTTAACCAGTTATTTAAAACAATTCTTTCGTTTTAATAATGATTTTTATTCAAAAGTAACGTATTGATTCATTTGCTTTTCTATTTTATAGATAACTTTCCAAAAGCACAGAACGTATCCTGGTCCTCTATCAATTTTAAATCTTTATTAACATGGAGTCCAAAACCAACGAATTATTCATACACTGTTGAATTTTCACAGTAAGTCTTCATTTTTTTTTTTTTTTTTTGTCATTGTAATAAAGTTAGTAGTCAGGTTATTCATTATCGTGAATGCAGAGTTATGGAAAATGTGCCAGAATTAGTAAATATTCCAATTCAGGTTTAATTTAAAAATCTCATTTATTACAACATGTCAAAAGAAGATATAGTTTTAATAATAGTAAACAATGGTGAAACCTGTTACAGTTTTCCCTTGCAGATTTAATATAAAATTAAAATGTACAGTATGTACAGATGAGCTTCATATGTTGCATAGCATGTTTTATTTTAATACAGTAATGAAAATACTCAATAAAAAGTAACGTTTGCCGTGTTGTATGGCCGCTATCTAATATTACTTACTAATACAGTACTAGATCATATTGATTCTGACCAATCAAGTCATAATTCATTGATTATATCAAAAGGTTTCTCACTCTGCCATCTGAACATGAACAAACATAAGCTGATAAATGTGTGAAGCATAAGGGCAATAAAAGTGTAGGCTATATTATGTATTATTTTTTTGTTTCTATTGTATTACATTTTTCTATTTCATTTTCTTTTAATTTCTATTAAAAGTGCATTGAATGGACCTCTGCAGGTTATAACTTTGGATCCACTTTTTTTAAAGTCAGTTAAACTTATGATTTTACTGTTAGTTGGTTCAGAAACTCTCAGATTTGGCAACTCTTGCATAGTTCCACACCCAGGACTTGTTACAGCAGGCACCAACCTGTCACATTTTCTCTTGTAAAATGATTTATTATTTCCAAATGTTTTCTTCACAATCTGAATGTCTGTGTAAATGACTGTAGACTTGGCCAGGACAGAGAACGGATGCAGCAGTGTATCAAGACGATGGAAACTGAATGTGACCTGACTGAAGGGTTAAAAAACCTGAATGCCTCTTACAGCGCTGACATCCTGTCTGAACCCATGCGGGGCGTCTCTTCCGATCTGGTTGAGTTCCCTCATGTCACCTCGGAGAAATTCTCCCCTTACTATGACAGTCAGTATCATTGCATCTTTGATTTTTACTTCATTTAATAACATGGAGATTTTTGAAATGTTATGAAGATCTTCTACTTTGATTCTCTTTCAGCTACTATTGGCAGACCAGAGTTTACAATAGAAGTAAGCAGCGACAAAAAGAAGACAACGCTGCATGTAAAAGACATCCCCACAGCTCTCTTTAATGAGGATAAAAAGAGACTGAATATTCGGGATGTTTTTGGAGACAACCTGCAGTATAAAATTACCTACAGGAAAGCCAAGAGCACGGGAAAGGTAAGTGTTCTCCTGTATCTCGCTTTTTTCTTATCTTATAGAAATAGATTAGAATTTTTTTTTACTTAGATGTTAATTATAGTTCAAATAAAAAACAGATTTTACTCAACACGATACATTTTGTAGGACACATTAATTACGGCTGTTACAAAAATATAACAAAAATGCCAAAAAGTATACAACCAATCAGAAAATGTCAGAAAGATTTTTAAAAGAAGTTGATACTTTTATTCAGCATGGATGGAATAAATTGATCAAAACTGTCTGTAAAGACATGTACTGTATAATGTTACCCAAATATTTACATTTAAATGAATTTCTATTCATCATAGAATTCAGCCTCAAAAAAGGCAGCACAACTATTTTCAGCACTGATAATAATAATAATAAATGATAAATCGGGATGTTAAAATGATTTCTAAAGGATCACGTGACACTGTAGACAAATGAAGAGTAACAGCTGATGAAAATTCAGCTTTGCATTACAGGAATAAATTACATTTCAAAATATATTAAAATAGAAAACAGCTCTTTCAAATTGTAATTATATTTCTGTATTTTTGATCAAATAAATGCAGTCTCGGTGTAAATAAGAGAGATTTAAAAAAAAAAATCATACTTATTCCAAACTTTTGGCTGGCAGTATACAGTATTTAGATTCTACATATGTTATGTGTTTGCCTCTTCAGAAAGAGAAGATCAGAAAAAGCAGCATCATTGAGCTGACGGATTTGGACCGAGGAGAGAGTTACTGTTTTAATGTTCAGGCCTTCCTACATTTCCGTGCTCAAGACAAACAACACGGGGAGATCAGCAACATCCAGTGTTCTCCGGAAGAAAGCCCATCTATCTTTGAAGGTAATGCTTGAAGTTTTTACATTTTTGGCCTGTCAGAGATTTTCAGCTCAACAGTCCCAGGAAAAGTAAACGTTGGAAAAGTTGTCTAATAGGAAGTGAATCATCTTCCCAAAATAGACTCTCTCTCCTCATCTGGATTGTAACCCATCCCTTTATGAAGTGTCAGATAGCTGATGTAGTATCATATCTCTATGAATGTGTGTTTCACAGAGACATTTAATGCAACTGATAGCACTCCTAATTGATAAGAAATGTGTCCATTGGGTGGATTTTAAATTAATCGTCTCAGTATCTAAGGATCAACAGAACTGAAAAATTTCTGCAGTGTCCATCAAACTCATTGAACCAAGGGTTAAGTGACCTTAATGACAATGATGTAATGTTTTTGCAGAGTACGGCATGGGTGTCATAGCCGGAGCCATTCTTATTATCATTTTGGCAATAACAGCAATCGTTATTGTCATCGTGATTTGCTGCAAACGAAGGAAGAGAGCACAACACACAGGAAAAGAGGGACTACCACTGAATGGTGTGTGAGGAGTGTGGATGCTGTGTGTGGTACATCTAATTTGGAGGATATAGCATCCTGTTCCACTATACAACAGTGGGAAAATTGTGTTTCTATGAAACCTCAAAATGTAGATATGTTAGACATATAATTTAGCAGGACAAGACCTTTATACTGTCAGGTGGTGGGTTCTTTAGTCAGGCACTGAAGTGTACTGTATAAACATTTGTAGAAGCACTACCTAATTTCATCTACTTGTTAACAAACAGAAATACTGTATGGTTTATGATGGGTTTTTTGTACGCACTTGGGAGAATCAAAATCAGAGCATATTTTATGAAAAGAAAGAATACTAATTTATTTTTTTAGCTATTAATGTGGTAAACTATTTGTTTGTAAAGTATATTTGTGTTTTAACAACAAAACACTCTGTTAAGTTCACATTGCAACTGTACATGGCTAACCAGACATCATAAAATAATGTCAAAATCTGGTTTATTGTTGCCCTTTTTACATAAACTTTATCACTGTACTACAAACCTGTGAATCCAGTAGGAATGGTACTGATGTGGATTTTTTTTTATTTTTAAGAAACAATTAAATATACAAAAATGCGCATGTGGACTCAGAATGCAGATCTTTGTCATTATATTGTCTAACTTCATTGTATTATATTGTGCCTTATAAGAAAACATAGTTCTGAGAATCCAACTCATATTTAAATTCAAACTCATAGAGATGTTGAACAATTAGGGAAATGGCTCAATGGTGCCCCCAATTGTAAATTAGTAAAATTCCATTTAGGGATGGATGTCTGGTACACACACTTTCCGTCTTCCTGGATGTAACTGATCAACATCTCACTTGTATTGACTTCAGAGTACACAAAGGCTCCTGTCGTCTGGTTGACTGCATTAGGGAATTCCAGTTTCGCTGACAACGTATGAACTTCCATCGTCTTCTCTGATAAACTGATGAAATAGAAATACTTATAGCTTGATTGCATGATGCTGCTGATGCTTTAGCATCCATAATATTCACTATTTCTATCACTAATGCTTTCATAAATTTGCTTAAAGGAACAGATCACTAAAAACAAAAACAGCTAAAAATCTACTCACCCTCAAGCCATATAGTTTGTTTCTTCTTCAGAACAGATTTGGAGAAATTTAGCATTACTTCTCTTGCACGCTAATGGATCCTCTGCAGTGAATGGGTGCCGTCAGAACAGCTGATAAATCATAACAATCTAAATGTGTTTTGTCTTTAAACAGTTGCTTCTGGTCAAAATAACAGTTCATAAACTCTAGTTAGAAAATCCATCCCATGTTGTCTTCTTACATCAAAATTCAATTACACATTTGTTTGATGCTATTTATAACTATTTTTGCTTGTAAACACTGCTTCATCTACGCATATTTCTGTCCTGATTTTTTCACTGGAGAAAAGCATATTATGGATACAGAACTTGTATTTTAGCTGGAAGCAATCAGTTTGAAATTAATGATGGATTTGTTT